>NC_056731.1:1489957376-1489984876 GCF_019279795.1 Protopterus annectens | reverse complement strand
CAGCAGCTGTGCATATATACTAAATTTTGAGGTATATTTAGACACTCAAACCCCTGAGAGAGGGGTGAGGACAACAATAATGTGTTGTGAAGCCAGTTGTACCAGGTTACATGTGTCCAGTGGACACGTGCAAAATGAACAGCTATGTTTGGGGTGAGATTTGTTTTTTTGTGGAACAGATTGCACTTTTTGTTTTAAGGTGAGAGGGGGATGTTGGTGAAGGATAGTATGTATATTTGGGGAAGTAGGTTGGGTAGGAAGACAGACAAGACAGCATACAGGGACAGTATATGACACATGTGGGGTATAAATACCTTGGACAGGGAGGAGTGTTTGGAAATTGGAAGCCCATGATCCCTGAAATAGAAACAGTGGGACTGAGGTCCCCACCCATGAGCATTCACCACTACACCTTCATGATCCTGAAGTTGGCTGTGCTGGGGGCTGAGCAGGAGGGGCAGGTTGACCCTCTAATTGTGCCATGTGGCCCTCAAGCTGGCATAGCAGATCTCCCAATTCTCTGCAGAGCTCACTATGCACCAGACCCTGGATCTGGCTTCAGGTGACAGGATCCTGTCCACGTCCACCCCCAAGGGGAACGAGCCCCATCCCCTGAGGTGGTTCCACCTGAAGGTGGTGCAGGACCAGCAGATACGGAGGTCCCGGGGTGTGTCTCAGATGTGCTGGGACCCAGTGCCATGGCCAAATGAGGTGGGAGAGGTGGGAGATGTGGGTCTGCTGAGACCGGCCTTCCCATATGTGCTATGGTGTTACAGTTTTAGAACATATGTGGGGTTAGTAATAGTCAACACAATCCAGGATTAGTTATAACAGCATGCATAGATATTCCCTTTAACCCAAAACAACAGATTTGGAACAGTTGCATAGAAAACAGAACACATGTGTATATGGAACCACAGTGGCCAGTACAATGGCATGCAGGTTACATTGATAGTAACAGGCCATCACTGATAGTATTTCAACATGGAACATTAATAGTAACACATCATACTTCTCAACCTCTTAGAGCAAGAAATCTGGACAAAGCCATAAATAAAAGTGGGACAAAGGCCCCAAAATAGGGACATGTTTTAAATATTGCCCTTGCAAAGTTAGAAAGTTGACAGAATAACAGGTTTAGCATTAGCACAAATTTGCTGAAGAGTTTAAAGTCTAAAACTCAAATGTCTATCATTATTTTCTAACTTCAATTTTTAATGATTTACTACTAATTTTATAGAAAACCACAATTTTATGAAAAATGGGCCAAAAATATGAGGCAAAAATCTGGACATTCTGCAAAAATCTGTACAGTTGAGAGGTATGCACATTTCAATATTTGTTGAACAAAAGGACATATGTCCCAACAGTAGGTCTGGTGTAAAACATACCCATTGATTTGTGTGTTTAGATTACTGTTGCAGATATGGTGGAGGGGGGGTATCAATTAACAATTGTATATCCTTGCAGTACTCCCAACTGTAATGATCAGTGCTCTAATCATTACTCTACAGGTATTATTGCAATACCCTATGGCCTTGGATTGGGCAGTGGTATGTTTGTACACAGTGTATACTTCAACTGTCTGATAGCTAAATTCTACTTCTCTTACCTGGTAGACCTGTAGAGGGAATGTTTGTTAACACTACCTGACTGTTTCTGCACATATTTCCATATTCCTAGTTATAATTCTGCACATACCTCTCAACCTCTTAATGCAAAACATCTGTACAGAGCTTGACAAACTGGGGGTACAAATACGGACATATTTTAAATATTGCTCATAAACTTTTAGAAAGTTGATTAGAAAGGATTTGTTTTAATATACATTTTCTGAAGGATCTGAAGTCTGAAACTCAAATGTATGTCATTATTTTGTAACTACAATCTTGAGATCATCACAGGGATTTGCCAGGAAAATAGAGGAACAGGCCAAAAATATGAGGCAAATATCTGGGCATTCTGCACAACTCTGTGCAGTTGACAGGTATGATTATGCATACAGATTACGACCACTCCCAGGATTCGAATCATGGCTGTGTGTGCTAAAAATACAACAATGTGTGTTTCATCAGAGTAAGCTATTTACAAAGTGCTTTCTCTTTTTTAAGTGTTTTCTGTCTAAATCTCTCTTGGTTGTACAATCTGACCTTGTAATTACAACATTCGTATACAGACATTCCTAGACATATTTTTTATGTAGCACAGTGTGAGAAACAGTTGACACAACAGTACTTTCACATACCAGATCTTGGTGAATGCAACATGTGAGGCCATACAATACCACAGTAAACACAACCAGTCCAGGATTTAAAACTTTATTGCCAAGCAGTTACACTTTTATTTAAATATGACCTATACAGGACTATTACTGTCATATTGTTTGGTGTATTCAGTGGAAACCATACACATTTTGTTATAGTGCCAGCTGACATTTTACTCCTTTGTATTTATTTGGTATGACTAGTACAAGCAGGATTGTTACTCATGATGCAGCCTTTGCAACCTGCTGGCATGAACTTCCTGGTTCACAGCCCACTCAGCTGCAGCTGTAATGAGAATAGAGAAACATTTATGCATACCTATCAATCACATACACAGGCTGGACTTTGGTAAACAATTATTGCTGTGAATACTTACACACTGCTGGGACATCTCCCCTCTGTCATGCTTTTTGGACCCACTCTTCCAAGAGATCCCTCTTTCTCTATTTCAAGTCACCATAGTGGTGTCTGACCTGCTCACCAGTCCAAGGTATACCAGTGGCACTGGTGAGATCACAGGCGAGACTTTCCCAGGCTTCTGCTTTATATTGGGAGCCCTGGTACTGGTCCTGCAGCAGTTTCATGTCATGTTTTTTTTTTTACCAGGAGTCCTACCATGACTTTTGACTCCTGTATGCCCCAGCGCTGCACTCGGAAGTGCATGCTCTCTCCGACTCCTACCATACTGCCTACATTGGAGAACTACAACCAGTTATGAGCCGTATTTCTGCCTGAGGGGTTTAAATACAGCTGATTTCCTGCCCTTTGCCATGATTGGATGGTTTTGAAAATACTGATCTAAGCTAAGTTACAGGCAAACTTGCTTAGCTAAAGTTGGCAGTGCTTAAAAGGGTAGGTTCAGCATTGCTTACCAATGGGTAACTCCACTTAGCTGGGCTATTCATTGCTTAATATTCATATGTACACAATTCTTCCACCCGGTCAGCATAGGTGTTCAATGCTTAGCATTGCTTATGTTTTATTATAATGTTCTAACACCTGTATGGGATTGATTCATCATTCATTACATAATATAAATTTATTTACCTTCCCTGACATCCCCCAATGTGCTGTGCTTAATTTATTCTTGTCTGACTATACTGTATGGGGCATTTGTGTTTATATGGGGGTTTCACTGCTTTATTACACTGACACCTCACATCTGGGCCTAATACATTACTCTGGTTGAAAAAAATCAGTTACTTCTTACATAAATGTGCAAAAAATTAAAATTGTAATGTTTACACATACAAAATGGTAATGGCTTTCAGGGGGCTCAAACTGTGAATGACTACACGCAAGATATACACCCTAACCACTACACTGTCACACTTATGCCTATGCTGGATGTCTATTGCTTTTTAACTTATCCTGCCGTTTCAGCTGGGCTAAGCATAGCTAAACGACTGGCACAGCAGTGCAGCTACGCTTAAACATTATGGTATATATATATATATATATATATATATATATATATAACTAATGTATTTGTTATGTTTTTTTAATTTGTACCCTTCAGAATACCCATGCTAATACTGAACCTGTTATTCTAGCAACTTTCTGGCTTTGTAGGGATGATTGTCCCTTATGACTTTGTCCAGACTTCTTACTTTGATGGGTTGGGAGGTTTATGTTATGTACTTATGCTAAACCTGTTATTCTATCAACTTTATGGCTTGGTAAGGATGATTGCTTCTTATGGCTTTGTCCAGATTTCTTACCCTGATGAGTTGGGGGTGTTACAAGCGTTCTCGCTCGTTTGAAATTGCCAAACTGCAATTCTGGAGTAGAGGGGGCATGTGAATTGTGAGAGCTCTGCTTTCAGACACATCCCCTGCACTCGTACACAGAACCATGTCCATTTTACAGCATGGTAGCATGCCTTCATACATATGCATAGTGCATTGCCGTGCTGAACAGCCACGGTCGCTTCCGTGCAGGAATAACTTATTCCTGCATGGATTTTTGCTGAATCTGGGGGATAGTCTTTCCTCTGTATCCTTGCTGCTACATTTTGCATTCACCTGAAATACCATATATTAGTAACCATAATGAACATGATTTTCAGAAATGAAATGCACTCATAACCCCTGCAGCAAAGCCCTTACAGCATCCTTTGAAGGAAATCAATTACTACATACTTGCAGTCTTAATAGTCCCCTGCCAGGCAATGCTTGCAGCAACATAAAGAAAAAAGAATCTGAAACCTAAGTTCCAATCCAAAAGCATGCCATCATTAACCTAAGGAAGCAAAACAATAGTTGCACTAATTTCATTACAGTATTCTGACAGCAGATAACAGTCCTAGTAATAGTAATAATAATAATAATAATAATAATAATAATAATAATAATAATGTGAAACAGACTTCCCAACATACATTTTTACAAAGCAATGTTAGGCTTTTCCACAACTACTTTGCACAGCATTATGAATAATTAAAGCACCACCGAAATAATCATTTCCAATAGCTACATAAATTTATCATAATCTAATCAGTGCATAATACAATGTTCAATATTCTTTCTCTGCTGAACTTATTTTGTACAAATTCTACTGCCATGTACGTATAACTAACAAATGACTCCTTGTACTCAAAACACTTGGTATAGACATCAACATGCATATTAATTTCACATTCTTGTGATTTCAAAGAGTTTCTTCAAAGTAGTTTTCAATTCAATTTAATATGAGTAGTTTTCCAGTAACAGCTAACTGCAAAGTATTGTATAGCTTACTTTAATAATTTTATGGTTTCCACAGCAATTCCCACTGAGTTTGGCTGACTGTAGCTAAATACAGTGGCTGTAAAATTATTGATGGAAAGTTTGGCCCTTTTATGAATTTCATAAACAAATGAAGCTCAGTCAAGCTGATCTCTATGCATCTCTGTCTTATGCATTGGGGTATGTGGTCACATAGGCATTGAATGACTTTGGGTGGTCATGAATGATATGTGTTCAGTGGTGTTCACCTCTGGATGAGAAGTAGCATATAGAATGCCTCTATGAAATATAAGCATGCCACAACATTAAAATATATACCTGCACTGAGTTCATATTTAAGTTGGAATGTACTGAAGAGTAATCCATATGCATCCATTTCAGTATGACACCCCTTTTCACTTCCTAACATTTGTTTACTTTGAATGAAGCCATGAAAATAATTTGGACATGTTATTAATGGACCACAGATAAAAAACAGCAATTACAAAAAGAATATCACTAGTGTTACTTCTTCAGTCATGCTGCCATAACTTAATAATTTATCACCATAGTGACATTGTGGAAGTCAAATCAGAACAGTCCTCTCCTTGAAGAAATAGACAGTGAAGCACATGTATGGATTGTTCACTGATTTCACTTCTCATACCAAAACAACATATAGACATTGATTTAAAATGAAAGAAAATATCACCTTTAAGATGATGTGTTTTTCACCCTCTGAACTTCTGCTCTATACTTTAATTCCTCAGTTCTGTTTTGGTACTTCTAAAGATGACAACACCTGTGAAGGCATGAGGTCAAGTTTCAAGCTGGTCAACAAGGAGACTAAGATCATGGTCTACCTCTTGTAGGAGGCATACCTGTAGAAACTTGATAATGTGCTGGTTGAAACAGAGAAGAAAAAAATTACTATCTTGCTCAAGTTGTGTGACCACCTGTCATCCCGACAGGGATTAACTGCTCTGACCAGCAGTATCTTCACAGGTATCATAACCTGTGTTGGGTTATTTAGGTTCAGGTGAAAATGCCAGAGTTCTATAGTATTTTTACCTTTCTCCTATTTCTTCTTCTTTTGCACAGGTTTGTAATTAGTGGTAGGATAAATAACAGTGTGAAAGTATGTTACATAAATGCATGCATATGAAATTAGTACTGTATGTATGAATGCAAATATAAATGTATTTATGTGTGTATATATAAGTAAACATATGCATAAGCATATCTTTAGATGTTTAAATATGCATGTGTGTGTGTGTGAGTGTGTGTGTGTGTGTGTGTGTGTGTGTGTGTGTGTGTGTGTGTGTGTGTGTGTGTATATGTATCTGAATATATTCATCTGTATTTATTTATGTCTGGAGCTATATGTATACTTAGAAATGTGCATTAGTTATTACTGAAAGCATTATTGCTATGAAATGCATAAAGCTTCTAATAAATAAAATGTTCAGTATAGGCTACAAATAGTTTTTTACTGTGCTACTTTTGAAACACGGTCATTATGTCCAGAATTCTTGATGAATGTACAATACTGCTGACCACAGTTGTCCATCACACCCTAGCATAGTATGGTGGAGGGCAAACTAGCAATTGAATGAGCTGCATAGAAGTTATCGCAGGCTGAAGAGTTCAAAATGTTTCTGCACACATTAAGAAGTCTCTTCTTTAAAGCTACATTTGAAGTTGTTAAATGTGGAGACAACAGGTAATCTGTGTAAGTACCGTAGAGCAAACACTTAAAGGAAAATAATATTAACCAATACAACAATTGTAAGGTACACCCCACACCACCCCAACTAGATAAGCTAGAGCCAGTATAAATGTATCAAAGAAGAGGAAGATATAATATCCTGCAGCTTTACCTGCAGTAAACAAAGGAAGATGAAAAATAGTAATATGAAGTAAAAAGCTGTCACTGAATGTAGAGAAGTCAATGTAAAGAAGTCATTCACCATTGCTAATCTGCTTGTAGTGTATGAATGCCTTGTTTGCTGTTATTGAATATATTGTACCTGATTAAAGTAAAACACGATTGCCTTTCACAGCCATAAATATACATATATGATAGGTAAACAGCAATGCATCCCTTTGTTCTTCTTTCTTTGACCAAAGAGAAGATAAGGTATAATATGTATCAAGCACAGCGAAGGCCAGATATGTTCACCAAGAGTGCTCATGAATATGCAAACATTATTCATGCTTATGAAGTCAGTATGCAGGAATAAGCAAACCATTGTATTGCATATAAAGTGAGAATAATTTGCCATTTTTAAATAAGTCATTCAGATATAATTAATAACTGAAGTAGACTTCCACAAATACAGTAATACCAATAACTTTTCCAGCAGAATCCATATCAGCATTATATTGCAGAATGTTTGTGTAAAATGTAGTATAATTTCTTATGTTACAACTGCTTATTAAATACTTATCAATACAATGCTGTACCATTTTATATATTACACTTGCTTATTAGATGTTTAGGTTCTGTCGATAAAGTATATTATGATAGAACACCTAATTATGTGTGAATTTATTGTCTCCATTTTGTGTTTCTTTTAATCCTTCTCTCTTTTTTATTTTAATTATATATTAGTTTGCATTTCATGTTTTCTTTCTTTCTCATTTATTTTTCCTGTTCTATAGGACCAGAGATCCCAGGAGCAGCCCAGCCATGTTACACTCAGGTCAGAGAATAATCCAGATCACCCTCTGCCTGTCCTGGGACATGCTAATAGGACTGGGGCAGACCTGTATGCACCCTGACATGGTTCATCCTTGAAAGCCACGAACAACATGAACTTCAGGACCTGGTTGAGGATGTGGTGGACTGGGCACTGGAGAAGCACCTTCAGCACAGGAGTACCTTCTTCTTTGGGTGCAACACTTGCTGCTCTGCTTGGCTCTGACTGCTGAGCTGCAGAAGGCATCTGCCCCACATCACTGGGTCTTCCGCTGCATGAGTATCAAACAGTGAAAACATTTGAGGTCCTACAGGCAAGGATAAGCACTAATGCAACTCCTGTTCACCTCTCTCCTTCCCTAATCCTCTCTCCTGTACCCTCTTACTTACTTTGTTCCCCAATTTCTCTCTCATATAAAAAAATTGAAAAACAAGAGGTGCAAACTCTACCACAAATGTAGAACTCCTCTTCTACCACCTCCTAAAATATAACCTTCTTGATGTCTTCCTTCTGTGTGTCCCTTATCTTATTTCTCCCTATTTTCCATGCATAGGATTAGATTAGATATGAATCATAGATTCTCTGCAGTTTAAAATAATTGAAAGGTGTTGAAATCTTTTTTCATTGCATTCCCTGTTCTTTTCCAGTAATGTTTTGCCTGTCAACATTCCATTATTTTCCCAGCCATTATATCTTGATTTGCCTGCAGTAGGTTTTAGAGTATATTTTAGTGCATCTGTAGTGTATTTGTTTAATATGGAATAAGGGTTATTAAAGGAGTTGCAATATCTAATTGGTGGATGAAGTTTCTCACAATATCTAAAAGGTGAAGTGTCTCACAATATCTAATTGGTGGATGAAGTTTCTCACAATATCTAATTGGTGGATAAAGTTTCTCTGTTGATCTACCTTTGAAATACTTGTTATGAACTTTAATGGTGCTTACTCCCAATTTGTAAATTTTGCATGTATCATAAGGTGTGATGGGATGTGTGAATTTCCATTAGCTGAGCTTTAACTTGTGTCAGTTTATCTGAATTATTTTTGTCAAATCATGCAAAAATCTTCTGAACAAGACACTTAATTCCTTTTCTTGTTTTTGGTTTTGTCTTTTAAAGGATGGTGCACTTATAAGGGTAGCCCTAATTGCTGCTTTTTGAATGTCACACCTAATGTATGTCAACTTCTGATCCAT
Source organism: Protopterus annectens (assembly GCF_019279795.1). Taxonomy (NCBI): domain Eukaryota; kingdom Metazoa; phylum Chordata; order Ceratodontiformes; family Protopteridae; genus Protopterus; species Protopterus annectens. Next base: position 1,489,976,010 of record NC_056731.1, on the reverse strand, counting down.
TGGCAATGAAGTGCTAAAGATGAGGGACAATTTTTTTCTTTAAATATTTATCTCTTCAGAAAAGGATTCATTCAGTTGCCAGATCACATTGGGCTTTACTCTCTTGTCAATGTGAATGTGGAGGTCAATCAATGAAGGATCATATAGAAGTCACTGCCAAAAAATCTTTTAAAAATTAAAAAAAAATCTGTGACAAACCACATTCCATGGATAAAGTTGAATCAAAAGAGGCCTAGGCAGACCAGGAATCTAGTTCCAGCTGTTTAAATATACACTCTCGAGATTTATTTAATCACATGTATTTATTTAAATGCTGTTCACTGGGGTTAATGGTCTCCTTGGATGGTTTACAGATTTGGTCAAGGATTACAAAAAGAAAACAGAGCTACACAATCACCTAGAAAAATAATAAAAACCTACCCCACTTCCCAGATGCAAAACAATTTGTGCAGTAATTGCATTCTAATGATCAAAAAATATTACCACATCTGTGTCCATATTTACAACTCTTTCCTCCTTACAGAACACAACAAACTCTTTGTTCTAATAAGGCATACCTCTTATTCTTAATGTCTGTAACCACAGCAAAGTATGTTTTTGCTAAGCTACCCAATGTGATCAACCTTTCTTCACCAAACTGTTGTACACCAGTTGCAAGGCATGATTTCAAAGTTTTGTTGCAGGTCTTCAGTCTGATGGTCATGCACCACCTTAGAGGTGCTAAGCATACTGCTAGATGAAGAGGAACTGATAGAAAAAAAGGAAAAGAGGCATATCTGTCTGTATTTTATCTGATGTGGCATGCAACATTTTAAATGAAAACAAAGACAATAGATCCTGGGAGTGGGTGGATGGAAGATCCTTGCATATCAGAAGGTCTGCAATATGCAAGCAAGTTCTATGCACTTAAGTTTATCTCCTTCCCTCATTGTGCAAACATCTACAAAAAACAAAAACAGTGGGTATTGTGCTGCCAATCCACTTGTAGATGGAAATGGAGGCAACCCTCCCTATTTATGCAGATGTCCCTGTGAAGCAAAAAGGAATAGCACTGCATTTCTTTATACATATATATATATATATATATATATATATATATATATATATATATATATATATATATGTGTGTGTGTGTGTGTGTGTGTGTGTGTGTGTGTGTGTGTGTGTGTGTGTGTGTGTGTGTGTGTGTGTGTGTGTGTGTGTGTGTGTGTCTGTGTGTGTGTGTGTGTGTGTATATGTATATATATATATATATATATATATATATATATATATATATATATATATTTTTTTTTTTTTTTAACCTTGGCCTCTCATATTAGCCCATGTAAACAATTGCTACAAATTCAGCAGTACTCTATGACCAGGAAGCACTTTTGCACTGACCTCATGATTACCTTATGTGAGATCATTCAATCAGTTTATTGCTTTTATTCACAATCAAATTGTGCTAAAGTGAAATATAATTAACACTAGGTTTCAACTCTTCAAAACAGCAAACATGCTGCAAACTAATTATGACTGTACTAAAAAAGTGCTATGTGGGGTTCTAGTACTTTCATATATGTGGATGCCTTGTATAAGTTTCCAATAAAGGAGAAAGGCAAAAAGTGGAAAGTAAATCCTGTTATTTATTTATTTATTTATTTATTTATTTGACATTTGTTGACCGGGTTGGTCCATCTGGGATGAAGCCCTTTTTCAGTGGAGACCCAGGGAGAAAACCTCTTAAGTTACAAACATATGCAAGTACAAAAGTATGATGCATAACAATGTAAAGAGAGTCCACAGTACATAAGTGCTTTATTGATGTATCTTCCAACTTGGACAGCAGGGCTGGATGAGCCAGACAAGGTCTCTTTATATGCCAGCATAATGCAGGTAAGCATTGCTACCAATAAATTTCCTCGCAATGCTAGTGCAAAACTTACCTTCTTCTTTAAAGAAAAAAATATCTACACATACAATCTGGGTGCAACAATTTCCTAAGATTCAACCCGATTTAAATAGTTTTAAAAAAAAAAACCTTGTCTGATTCATCCAACCCCACTGTCCAAACCAAAAGACATGGTTATGTACATTCAAATGTAAAGTTATGTACATTCTTTCAGAGAAGTTCTTTACTAATGTGAACATATGCTGTTTCTTCATCCTTATATCAAATGAGAGATCCCGAAAAATAAAAATTGTGATACTACCTGAAATGTCACCCATTACTTGTTTGGCTTTTTTTTATAATGCAAACAACCTCCACTTGACTCAACAGGCTGACATAGGCAAGTCTAGGCCCTTTATTATTAGCTCCTGCTGCCTGGTTGCTCTATTCAGTTGCTTCACGGTGTATATGAAGCTTTGAGGATTGGGGTCAGCCATAAAAGATAGACATGTTTTATTGAGTTACCACATTGTAATGATCAAATTTGTCTTCCAGGCCAGCGACTTCTAACATTTACCCAGTAATTATATTATTATCTTTATGCCTGAGTTGTTTTGTGCATTGTTATCCTCAATGTTAGATATTCTTTGTTCTGCTTCTTGCAGCTTTATGCCAGTCTTGGAGAATTTCTGGTCCATTGTGGTTTAGGGTTGTCACTTTTTCAAATACCCAAAGTGGGACATTTTTTGTAGAAACATGCAATTTTGCAGGACAGACATACCCATGACCAGTGCAAAGGACAGAACTCCACTGTTTTTGCATAAATAAAAGCTTATTCTTGTAGCATTTCAGTTGCTTATGCTAGTTCACATAATATTTTGGTGTTTCAAATACAAAATAGCTTTTTTATGCAACTATCAACGGATATTTAGTAAATATTTTTTATCTTAAAATCTCAGGATACTTTTCATTTTTTAGATTTTTTTCACTGGACCAAACTGCCCAAAGTGGGACCATCCCTCACAAAGAGGGACAGCCAGTAACCATATTGTGGTTACAGCAAACAATATCTGCCCCCAACTTGTTTATTAACCTTAGTCAATTGTTTCAGGATTGTTCAAATGACTGTAGGATGAAGCATAGCTTTTAATCCAAAATCAGGGTGCTACTTACTTCATCTACCAGCTGCTTGCAAGATTTCCTGATGCTTTGATAATGGCATTAGATTTATTGTTTACTTCCTTGCATGCATTTGCTAAGTTTCCTTTTATGTGTTTATGCTTCATTAATTGTTTATTCAAATTTGAGAAATACAGCAGTGATCAAGAGAGAATTCTATGCACCCATAGCCCTCTTTGGAATAGTTGCTAGTTTTGCTTTGCATATCAGAGCGTAAATGTAAGGTTAACACTTAACATAGGAAGTTAATTTCTTGAGTATAACTGACATCCACTTCAACTGCTTTTTAAGATTTTAATCCACCTTTAATTGGTCTACAAATTCATTTTCTATTTGTTTGTTAACATTGTCAGGCACATGAATAAAAGATGAGTTGAAGGTAGCTCAAGTGGATATTAATGATCCATGGTACCTATCCAAAAGAATAGAGAAAGTTCCACAATACCCTGAAAAAATGCTCCTAGTAGTACAAATACCACCTCAGGTCTCCCTAGAAAAGAGGCCACTAACCTAGCAGGGCCAACATAAGTAAAAAGCAAAATCAACATAGTTGTATTTTTAATCAATATAGATGTATTTTGCTTTCTGTAAACATAGTAAAATGAACATACTTGTATTTTGCTTTCTGTAAACATATATTTCATTGTTTCAGTCAACAATATTTAGCAGGATTGCTTTGAAGACCACACCCTCAAGATTAAGCCATCATCCCCCTTGAGCTGCTCTTTCATGCTTTTATAAATAACGACCAGTTTGGTTGCCTACTACTGGATCTCTCTCTGTAGCAAGAATCAGTATTTGAGCATAAGAACAAAACAAACCATCACCTTATAAGGAAAAAGAACACATTTTTGGAGAGTAATGTGTGGTGTTGTCTATAAGCTGTGGGCAAACATAACCTGTAGGTGAGTAGCCATCCTGAATTTCCAAAGCTATATTATTCTATATGCAATCATTCCTGAAACTCTGAAATGGAAAGATCCCTGGTGAAGAATGTGAAATGTGTGTCCAAAGACAGTATTTAAATATGGCCTGTCCAATCAACCTGGAAAGGCAGTGGCTGTAACAGTACATCTTTTGCAGTCTTCTATAATGAAACTAAGTATTTAGATATCAAACAATGTGGTATATCTAGTACGTTGTATTAAGATTACAAAAATGTCAGTCCAGTCATTGAACTGTCTCTTAGAAAAAACTTACAGAGAGATATTTAAGCAATAATCCATGAGTGGTTGCGGGCATCACAGAAATTTTTCATGGCTGGTATGGTTTGTAAATTCTCTAATACCTACACATAGTAGTGGATTATTGTTACTATATAATTATATTAGTTAATAAAAAAATGTTTACCTTTCTTAAATAATATCATAGTACGATGGTTCTTCAGTCATTTGTTGCCTCCTCTGCTAGTATCTGATATACTGCCCACAGGTAAAGCTTGCAAATTCATGGACTTACACAGTACTTCAGTAGAGAAGACAGAGAAAGTTTTCACTTCTTATAAGTGTTTACATCGTATGTTCAGATATTCAAAACAAGGAGGGGTAGATACAAACACACAATAGAAACATTTCAAAGAACAGTGTATCAGATCCATATGTTCTTTCCTTAACATTTTTTTTAATTATGTTCTTGACAGTAAGATTGGTCCAGCCATTGAAATTGTATTGATAGACTTTTTTCTATAGTTTATATTTGATTTACAGTGGTCATGCTGATTGGTTAAGTATGTAAGATTTTTAATAATGAACAGTCTTTATTATATTATTATTACTTAACATGCTTTTAGGGTACTTAGGCACTTACATCTGGGATAATTAAAATATTTTCAATTAACTTATGAACTTCCATTAAATGTTTTAAAATTTGGCAACTTGGCATATGTATGATAGGTTCTTTTTCTAAGGGATTAAGACTTGCACATTGTGCTCAGAAAACTTGTGTGATTTTCTTCAAAAACAGAACTTTTGAATGTACTGAAAAATAAATTATAATAGCTTCTTATTATTTTGCATTAAACATTTTTAATGTTTTAAAACCTTTGCATGCACTGGAATATGAAGTGTTTCTGATATCCATGATAATGTGAAAATTCATTCTAATTCTTTGATTTCCCTTTTCAGGAAAAAGGTTTACGTCACTATACAGCTACACAACAATGACTATTTGATATTTATCATGACTTGATCTACTTTTGGTAGATTTTCAGAGTACCTTTCAAAAAATTGAAGTCATTGTCTCTTGTAAGTTTTACTACCATGACTAAAAGATTACTGAAATATAGGACAATATTCATATTGCAATATATTTAGACAACGAATGGGACACATGGTTTGACTTTGCAGTTAAAACAAACAGGATGACATTTTCTGGGAGCATATTTGTCTTTCACATGCTTTGCAGTCTCTGTTATACATGGATTTATTGGGCAGCATACTCAGTGCTGACAGAAACATTAATGGGGATGGCATTTTTAACTTACTCAGGCCTATTATACCTTTATTCTGTATACTTCCAGTTCACATCCATACCTCCTTATGGCATTCAGAACTGCTTCAGGTCTGGCTTCTTTAAATAAGTGACCTACTAGCTAAAAATAGGCAGTATTAGAAAGGGTTAGGCAATATTAACAAAATTACACTGACTGTTAGCCTAATATGTCCTGCAGTGGATAAAATAATCTTTGTTTGACACTTATTATTCATATTTTCATAATTGAGGCATCTATATTTAATTGAGGTGGATGATATGAAACACCAACATAGGAGAAAGGACAAATCATTGAGAATGCTAGCTTATATCACACTATACTGGAAATACAGCTAGTTGTTTATTTGTAATTATGAAAATAAGCAATATTTCCATATGCATTCAATACTTCAAAAAACAAATGACTTACAAGCTGTTGCATGACATTAGGTGAAACCATAACTGTTGTTGATGAAAACTGTCTTTAATATTTGCACTGTAAGTTGTACATCTTGAGAGGTATCCAGTATTATTTGTATTGCTAATTATACAATTAAACATTTTTCATATTTCTGCAAATATCTCAATAATCATGCCCATATAGAGGAATTTCTTGTTGTCATGTGAAGATTATGTCTGGTTAACAAAACTGTTCTAACATTATATTATCTAGGTTTTATAATTTTCAAGATATTAATTTTTTTGTGAATGTTTAGAAAAATATAATTTGGGGGTTGTGAGCATTATAGTAAATTAGAATATTTATGGAAAGTCTATGAATGTTCTGACTATCACTGTAATGAATACTTCTTTCTGATAACATTGTTATTTGAACAGTTTGAATAGCTTTTATTGTTCACAAAATATTTACATTTGTTTATCTTTTGCATTTAAAGTTCATTTTTTAGAAAATGATCTGGAATGTAAGATGTGCGTAGGCAGCTAGAGGTGTGGCATCCATACCACATAGGTGTTAATAATTTAAAATCTAGCATTGTATAACATGAGCAGGAAATTAGTTGTGTAATAAAATAGCTAATATCTGAAGAGCAGATGCATAGGGTTGCCACCTTTTCAAATGCCCAAAGTGGGACATTTTTGGCACAAACATCAGATTTTGCAGGCCAAAACATACCCATGGCCAGTACAAAGTACAGAACTTCACTTTTTTGCCTAAATAAAAGCTTATTCTTGTAGCATTTTAGTTGCTTATTCTATTTCTTATAACATTTAGGTGTTTCAGGTACAGCACAACTGTTTTATGCAACTATTACATAAAATATAGAAAATAATTTTGTCCTAAAATCTCAGGACATTTGTCATTTTTACAATTTTTTTGCAGGACACAACTGCCCAAAGTGGGACTATCCCTCACAAAGTGGGACAGGTGGTAACCCTACAGTTGCAATGTTTGGGAACTTCAGTATCACTCGTTTTTCTCCAACTAAAGTGAATATAATCCATTATGTTTCCAATCTACATATTTAGATTAAAGAATTGCAAATATGGCAAATTAAATGCAGCAGGCCTCTTGCTAAGTGGCTTTGTACTACAAATCCAGAAATTAAGTCATCATCTCTAATAGCCAATCAAGCTTCATTGGCTAGTACCAAACAGAAGCCTTTTCTGAAAGGTGGCAGATGTTATTAAATAGTTACCCCCATCAACAGGAGCCTTTTCTGAAAGGTGGCAGATGTTATTAAATACTTAATCTCCATCCTCTCTTTGTTATAATCTCAAGGGGGTCTTGTAAAGACATTGGCTGGTATTCATAGTCATTGCATGAATGTGTTTTGGTTATCTTCACTGCCTGCAAATAAGCCTAGGTAAGTTGTGATTCATAGAGGCCATTTACATTAATGCACAGTGGCCATGAATAAGTCTAAATTAACTAACTCATAATGAGATGCAAATGAGAAATGACATAACCCATTGTATGCTAATGAAGCCTTCTTGCAAGTCATAATCAAGGTTTTGCACCATCCCCAGATTAACTAAAAATCTTAGGTGTTTCTATTATGTCTACATTGCAATCTTTATCTTAGCTGTTTCCCTTGCTAACTCTGTAAAATGCCAAAGCCATAACACAAACACATTTCATGTAATCACCAGACAAATAACACCTGCCATATTGTGAAAAAGAGTTATGTAACACATAATTATATACACGCACAGTCTCCAGCCAAGTAAAGATGCATTGAAGTAATGGTTCCACAATTATGAATAAAGAAAGAAGCTGTGTAAACACATCTATCCTTTTAATTGTCTCTATCACAGTGTTGTAATCATAATACTTTCAGTGGCACTCAGGAATCTTCCAGTAAAGACACATGTTCAGCCAACAAAACAACTTTGCCACTTCAGTACTTCAGTCACTGCATTTTTTTCTGTGATAAGCAACAGTTGTTTTGCAATTTTGAATGAAATAAAGTGACCACTTGAGAGTTAATGAGTGTTGATATACAGTTAGCATTCCTAAATGCTATTGGGGGTTTTAGGGATTATTTTTTGCCAGGTTTACAGAGTATGAAGTAGTTCATTAGTGTATGTGGGATGAGTTTTTTGGGTATGAGCTGGTGTTGCTTAGATTATTATGGAATTTGTAGCTTTAAAATCTGGTATATTACTCTGTAGATGCTTAACTAGTGACTTCTATAATGGATCATCGGGTGGTTTGAGAACAGCATGTGACTTTATTTTCTTCAAAAACTTTAGTTGTCTAGTTTTTTGTAACTGTATGAATTGAACACCATTTTCTTATATTGTATCCACTGTGATTTTTTTGTTTTGAGCATAGTTTGTATGTAGTGTGTTTCATCATTATTTTTCAAATATTTTTCATATAATCTATGAATTATTGTGCTTTGTATTATTGATATTCTTTGTAAAAAAAATGTAACTTTGTAATCCTGCTAATGTGTTTCTGGAGCTTTTCTCCCGGGCCTCTACTGAAAATGGTCACTTGCCCAGTCAGACATTCCCAGTAAACAAATGTTAAATACATAAATAAATAATAAATATTCACCTCATAAATTCTTTTTAAAAATTTACAACTGTAGCAATATGTGCTATATGCCACATCATGCCAGACCAAACAGAGCTTAAATAAATGTAGGACTGCTAATGAATTTTGCTTTTTCAGAATAGAAGTATCCCTTTGGGAAAACAACAACAAAGGCTACCAAAGATATACCATTATAAGCAAAGGTAGTTTGGCTCCATGTTTCATACGCTGCAGCATGCAGATACAAATGTTTTGCATGAATCTGTCATATGTTGCAATACATATATAGTATATCATCCATCTTACCGATGTGTAACTAGTAGTGGCAGGTCAATTTGTAGGAGTTTATATTTACAAAGAGTGGAAGAGTAGGTGAATTCGTGCAGAGTAAGATTCATCAGTTTCCATAAATGCCCCTTTTTGTTTATGAAAAAAAGAATATTGCTGTGTCTGCAGCTTTGGAGTTTGCATTATACTTTTATAGCTGTCTGAGCAACAGTACCCTGTATGGTTGGCAAGCAATATATTTATCACCCATTCGTACAATTTGTAATAATGATTCATGAGGTGAATGAAACTTTTCAGATTTATTGCTATGCAATTTTGCTATCACTGGGATTGTCATTATTTGTTTATTTTTTATTTATTTGACATTTGTTAACCAGGTATATCTGACTGAGCTACAGCCTAGGGAGAAAAGCTCCACACACAAAAAAAAAAAGAAAAAGGAAAGAAAAAGAAAAAATAAAATAAAACAACAATCATGTTACATTATGTAGAGTAGAGTTTCAGATATTAGGGTAGGCTTAAGTACAGATGTAATTATGGCTAACAATAAGGTTATAACAATGAAAAGTAAAAATACAGTCAATACTTAAGTTCTAAGATTATAGTAAACCTACAATACATGAGTTCTTATTTCCATAATCAGTGAAGTAGTAGAAACAGAGCCTGAAAAGTTAGGTGACTAGGCAGTGAAGGAAGAGATGTGGGAGGTCAGTTAAGGGGGGTAGACAATAGTATAGTGCAGCCAGGAACAAAAGACATGAGTGTAGTAGATAGGGAGTCAAGAAGGAACATCTCCAAGTAAAATACCAATCAGCATTAAGGTGGAGGGGGGATGGGGAGGTGGAAGGCTTAAGAGAGAAAAAAGTGAGGACCAGAGTCAGAGTGTTAGGTGGGATTTTGACATGAGCAAATCCAAGAGTTTATTAGTGCTTCTTTTAATACCTTTTTTTGAAATTATGAGTGTTTGTTATGGATTTGATAGACACAGAGAGTTTGTTCCAGGCTAGGGTAATTGTGTAGCTGCATAGTTGTTGGCCGACAGTTTTTTTTTTTTTTTTTGGTTTATAGATATCCAAGAAGTACTGGTCAGAATTCCTGAGGGTGTGAGAGGGGATGAATAATGAAACAATGGATGAGATGGCTGGGCAGGAAATAGGTTTACTGAGGACAGAGTGGATGATGAGAAGTGGAGACAATAGGAGTTGGTGGAGGAGTTCAAGCCAGGAAAGTGATTTGAAGGAGAAGCAGTAGGATTCTATACAAATACTTTTTTTGTAAATTAGCTGGTCAAACACAGAATTCTTTTATACAACAATGGCCAGGTTATTTACCCTAATGATAAGACAGCCTCACCCTAAAGTATATATGCAACAAACAGTACAAAAGACTTATTTTTTTTGTAACACTAAACTGTATTCTTTCTTGCATATTCATTGTATGAGCTCCTGAATCTTGGCAAGTCCAAGTCTAGTTAAAAAGCTAAGCACTCTACATTTTGCTAACCTTACTATTTTTAGCAGTTCCTACAACTGCTGCTTGAACTAACCTACAACTCCATGCTGCAGGTTATAGTATTGCAGTCATAGGACCAATGATAATGTGTGGTACTAGAATCATACTGGCTAGAAAAGCAGTACCCATCTTCACATGCTTTTCTGTCTTATTATGGCCACATTTTGTTTCCCGCTGTCATGCAAATGAATGAATATGTAGTCAGTATCCATGTGTGACATTAGGCTAGGCTATAATTTGGCATGCACTTTATCAGACGATTTGGGAGGATCACATAATTTCATGTACATTTCATAGGGATATGGTTTTCATATTCATCCTTCATAATTCACACAGATATCGTTATTTTTGCACACATTGCTTTCAGAATAAATACTATCTCCCTCCTGTCAAAAGCTGGTTTGGTATAGACTGCTTTAAATACTTAGCAATATGCTAAATGCTGAAAAATAATGTACTAATTGTGGATGTCATGTGACTGGATAAATTACAGTTCAGTGGGGATACATTATGTGACACCAAACAAATGTAAACAGTATTCTCTGATAGAGAGTATGGCAAACAGATAGCACATTGGCTGTGATCATATTGATTGTACTAGCGATGGTAGCGACCTTGGCTTTGGATATTTAAGTAGGGAAAAATGAACTGTGACTTAAACTCTTGGTATTGCAGCTTTTCAGTGGCTGCAGAGAGGTAAGGTAACATGTGCATTTGTACTTATGTCTTCAGTGTGCCAGACCCACTGCATGACAACAGACTAAGTAATTATTTAGTGAGTCTTTCCATAACACATTCAGTATATGCAATAAAGAGCTTTTTGTCTTGTTTTATACTTCTAAACATTTCAGGGAACCTGTAATTATCAATTTGTATATATTTTTACTTTGACTTGTTTATCTAACAGTATGAACTTTGTTATTTTTTGAACAATGCTTTCATAATAATAATAAAGTTAATGGATGTAGCTTGGGAAGGCTAGAGTAGATGGCTTCCCTGAGCACAAGTTTTTAGGGGGGACATCAATAGTTGCTGATAGAGTGGAACTACATTAGCAACATTCAGAGATGAATGGAGATACAGCATTTATTGTTAAGGCTGAAACAGTGAAGTGTTTGGGGTATGGCATTCTAACTGTATCAAGCCGCTTTTTCTTTTTTGGTACTTAGCCAGAGAGATGACCTTTTTTTCTGTGGGATAGTCAGATGGGGAACTACACTGGAAGCTACGTAAGGAAAGTTTATGTATTTTATCAATGAAATAGCAGTGTGGAAAAGGCAGCATAATTGTTGCTCATAATGTCAGCAATCAATAACCCACAGCAGGACATGTATTTAATGAGGGTTATACAATGAAACATCTTTAAAATCCATGTAAAATTCTACCAGATACACCCTCAAACAATATGCCGTAGGACAGAAAATGCTAATCACTGCCCTAAAGTTATACCATTACATAAAAATGTCAAAAAAAGAAACTGTTTTAAATGTACAATTCTAAGAGTAAGGATAGGAAATGAGAATGTGTTTATCACACACAGATCACTAAGTTAACAGTATCCAAAGAATATAACTGTCAAAAGTATTTTATATTAAGGCAAATCAGCCCTACACTTCTATGCAGCAAGATGTGTCCTGAACTTCATATTTCTTATAATCAACTTCAATGTTACAGAATAGCAGGGAAGGGGGTGTAGGCATACCTCATATTGTTTTGATCACCTTCACTAAATAAAGTTTTTTTTTACAAATTGCAACATGAGCCACACAATGGCAATGAAACAGCAGTCAGTGTTCTGTCAACGAAACTCCTGTACAACCCTATTCGCACTCTGTCATGTTGCATTGGCAAACATATTCATATATTAGATACCTACCTTAATTACAGATTGCCAACAAATCAGCCACAAAAAATCACAATATGAAATATAATGCTCTTCATTCTCTGACCAAAGTCATCATCACTTGATGCCCATATTCACTCAGTGATTGATTAAACAATACAATGTCATTTATACTGCACAGAAAATAATATTGTCAAAATCATTATTTTCACTACAAGGTTCAGGCTGTTTAGCTGCATTCTTTAGCAAGCCTGCTAACATAGTCTCAGTCACAACCCCTAAGTCATGTGCAGATGCCTTTGCTCTGTAAAGACCCCATTGGAGCAGAAGCTGACCATAGCTTTCCAGTATTTATGCAACATGGTGTATCTGTCCTGTAATTATGTACCACAGCCATCACTCTGATTGAACTGTCTAGCACTTAGTTACCCTTCATTTACTGGAGCAGAGCTCTATCCCCTCTCAAACTATCTGCTCTTTTGAGACAGAAATCAAACCCTATACTGATTTTAATCCAGCAGGAGCTCCATCTCCATGTACTCTTTGCATTACTTCTCCTGTGCTTTTTGAGATATCATCCTTAAAAAGGTCACTTCTTACATGTTGTAAGTGCAATCTCCAATAGTGTGACATTCCTACTCCCTTAAACTCAGTTAAGGCCTGAGTCAGGCAGAATTGCCATGGTCATTTTAAGCTTCTTGTCTATATTCAACCACTTATGTGACACAAACAATCAAGCTGCACCATCATTCACTTATCAAATGAATATTAGGAATAGGCCCTAACTCCATGATTGAACTCCCCAAAAATATCAATTAACCCCCAATCCCTGCAACACAGCAATGACTTAACCTAGAGAACGAGCAGCTAGACAAGCAAGGGCAAGCTGAATCCAAGTCCACAGCTCATCATCATCATCATCATCCATCCCCTTTTTTCCCATTTTCTACACGGGGTTAGGGTATCGTGCTGACTTTTGCCTTCTTTCTCAATTCAGTGCCACAATCCTGCCTTCATTGACATTCATGACTGACTATCACAGATCGTCTTTCACACAATCCATCTACTTCTTTGCTGGGCAACCTCAGTTCCTCTCACCTTTTTCCTGTATGTCTCAAATCTTCCTCACCAGGATTGTCTTCTGCTTTTCTGCACATGTCTGAGCCACCATAATCTGTTCTCTTTGATCTTTTCTACCAGTGGAGCTACTATTCTGTTACTCTTATGTCCTCATTTCTTTGTCTGTCCCACAGTGTGCATCCTATCACCTTCCTCAGGCACTTCATTTCCATCACCTCTAGCTTCTTCAACTGTTCTACCTTTACTGCCCAGGTTTCTGTACCATACAGTAGCACTGGTCGTACCTCTGTCTTGTACACTTTACTTTTCAGCTTCTTTGGCATTCTTCTGTCATATACTATACCTGAGACTCTATGCCAGTTGACTGCAGCCGCTGTGATTCCAGTTTTGACCTCTTCATTCAGACTTCCCTTATCCTCAACCACCCCTCCCAGATACTTGAAGCTATTTACCTGTTTCACTATTTTCCCTTCTATCTTAATTCTCATCTTCTTCTGATTTCCCCAGTTTGCTGCAATTACCACTGTCTTAGCTGTACTCAGTTTCATTCCATGTGCTTTCAGGTTTGCATTCAATTTCCCTGTCCTTTGCTGAAGTTCTTGCTCAGAGTCTGCCTGTAATGCCACATCATGTAGATACAACAACTTTGCTGTTCTGTCCTCTTCAACCTGTTTGGGCCCATCACCAGTATGAACAGCAGTGGGCTCAAAGCTGAACCCTAGTGTACACCCACTCCCACTGGGAACCCCTCTGTCAGGCCATACACTGTCGGTACTTGAGTCATTGGGTCCTTGTAAATAGCCTGCACTAATTCTATCAGTGTTTTGGGATTTTGTTCCACAGCTGTACTGTCCAGATCAGCTTTCTTGGAACCTTGTGATATGCTTTCTCCAAGTCCAGGAATGCCTAGATGGACTCTTTCCTCATGCCTAACTTCTTCTCAACTATCTGTCTCACTGCAAACATTGGGTCAGTTGTGCTGCATCCTGATCTAAATCTGAACTGCCTATCTCACATATTACATTGTACTTCTCTGTGTATCTGTTTAACAATCACCCTCGTAAGAGTTTGATGCTTCTGTGCTGCCCACAGTTGTGCATATCATCTTTGTTCTTGTACACTGGCATGAGTATATTTATTTTCCAGTCATCTGGGATATGCCTTTCTCTCCACACTGCTGTGAGTACCCTCAGTAGGCATGTCTCTCCTTTTTCACCCAGCGTCCAGCATCTTTGTCATAGCAGCTGTGACCTCATCTGAGCCTGCTGCTTTCCCTGACTTTATTTTCCTTAGTGCTATTCTTATTTCTTCTGTGGTGGGCTTCTCCTCTTCTCACATTGTAGGCTGTGTCTGGGTCATACAGCTTCTGTGGGGTTTTCTTCATTCAGAAGCTGCTGGAAATACTCCTTCCATCTGCCTTTGATTTCCTGTGGACTGAGCAGGTTGCTGCTGGCATCCCTTATGAAGGGTATCTGACTTTCTGTCTTTGTCTTGTGACCTGATATAATTTCTTTGTGCCACCTACTGAATCAGCTGGTAGAGTGCCTCCAATGCCCTATTCTTTGCTATTGCAATTCCTTTCTTAGCTTCTTTGTTAGCCAGTCAATACTTCCTAGCCTTGTCTATCTCCCAATTATGTCTTTGCAATCACTGACCTTTGCCTTACTAGGAAGACGTCTACCTGAGTTGCATTTTGGCCAGTCCTGTATGTGAACTCTTGACTGTCTCTCTTTCTGAACCATGTGTTGGCATGTCAAGCCATTTGCCAGAAACCTTATTTAATCCTGTTGCCCCACTTATGGGTACCCAGGCAGTCCTCATATCCTGTTCTGTCTGTCCTGATATGTGCATATCTAGTACCCTGCGATTGCTGTCTGAATGCACACTTCAGCATCAAATACTACTTATCATTACACTGGAGTCTGATTGCCATTAATCTGTTACTAATTCTGATGATATCCCTCACTGCCTTCTGAAGCCTCCCTGGCACACACTGACCAATAAGGGCACATACACCCCTCCCACCATTAGCATGGATCCCTGGCGTAGGTCGAAGTAGGCCGGGTCCTCAATCCACTTATCACCAGTAACTACTCATGCCCAATTGTCAACATGACCAAATCACCTACAGCCATATTTTTGCACCATCAAGTGGCTAACCACAGCATGCAGTCTGTGAGCCATGCTCTCCTACCTTACTGAGCACCACAGTAGATAGTCAAACCAATTGGTCTGTAGAACTAGGCCAGGTACAGTCTGTGCTGTTGTCTACAGCTCCATTCATTGTTGAGTTTGAGATGGAAACAATCAACATGTTTTTTTTCAGAGGTGGGAAGAACCCCAAGCTCCAAACAGGCATTCATAAGAGGTGAGGATGAAACCTTGTACCTTGTGCATGGGAGGCAAAGACCTTAACCATTATGTCAACTAGTCTCATGTCTCATGATTCAGTTATCTGGATTCTTACGTCAGTGTTGAGATGGACAGTTGTGAGATATGTGGTCATAATGGCTATAATGTCTTATTCATTGATCCATGTACTTATGCATGGATGTGTAACATGTTATGTGATGTAGGCCCTGTCACTTCTGCAAAAATGCATATCGTGTATGCAATTACTGCTTCACTGGCTACCATTGCTAAGGCAGTTGTGTGACACATTATAGTATGGAAGTTCTGGGGTTGTTTCCACTTAAGATATGTTACCTGTTCTTTGTTCATTGCAATCTACCTGCACAGTAAGAAGTTCAAAAATACAGGATATGAAATCGGATAAAGTAACAGCCAGAGAAATTGGAACAAAATTAAGAAAAGCTCCTTATTGGAAACAGCCAGGCACAGATGCAGTATAACTTCTGGCTAAAAGTATTAACGTCTTTACAAGATGATTTAGCCCTGAGTAAGAACTATGTATATGCACTTCCTGAATAGACACAAACCTGGTTAACAACAGGAAAAACAATTCTCCTTCTTAAGTGTGAACCTGCAAGCTAGCTTAAAATTATAGACCAAGAATGTGCTTTCTGATGATGCATACTGAAAATGATCCCAACCGAGTTTATAGTAATTTAGAAGAAAAAGCAATCTTGGCAATAGAAAAAAACAAAAGAAACATATGGGACAGAAAATCATTTGTTGTTAAATAAAGTCATAATGGAGAATTATAAAAAGGAGAAGAATCTAAGTACGGCATCCCACGTTCAAGGATTAATGAGTGCATACAGATATATAAGCTGCATCTTACATTGATCGATTACATTATAGTGACCATGAAACAGTGGCGAACCACTTTGCAACTAAGCCATGATAAAGGGGAAGTTATTGTCCCTGGGCTAAAAATTCAAAGTGGGATATTTCAGGGAAATCTTTGTCACTGCTGCTCTTTTGTCTTGCCTTTAACCCATTAAGCTGTCTTCTTAACAAATTAGGTCAAGGTTAAAATTAGGCTGCCAGAAAACATCCAAGTGTAAAGACTTTGATGTATATGGATGCATGGTGTGGCATATTTTGTAACTCCAGGAAGGCTGTGCCAAGGTGCCAGAGTGTTATTCAGTTTGAAAAAACTATTTAATACAAGATTGGTGGCATCTTTTTCACTGGCTTTGTAGGCTGGTGTGTTTTAACATTTGCTTGGTGTTTTTTTATTTGTAAGGACTTAATCTTCTTCTTGTGGATATTTTAAAACTGTATAAATCAGATGAGGAGTTGAAATTGCAACTGCAAGCGATTATAACTTTCTCAGATGATTTAAGTATGTTGTTTAGCCTGAATAAATGAGTAAAAACAACATTTAAAGCAGGAAATCTAGCTGCAACAGCAAGAAAATATCAGCACTGGATAGGAATGTGATATAAAGGAAATGGAGCAGTAGGGTGTATCTAAATAATTGGGAACTGGTGAAGGCCTGTCAATAAAACCTGAACAGATATGAACAAAACTCAACAAGGAATAGTTTTAGAAGACTAAAATGAATCATGAATACAGCCCTGACATCTAGGAACAAAGTCCAAGCTATAAACCAATTTGCTCTTCCTGTTCTAACTTACAGTTTGGTGTGATTAATTGGCTGTACAAGGTATCAGATCAGTTGGACAGGAAAGCAAGAAAAATGATTCATACTTATCAAATGATATATAAAAATCAGTCCCCAGGATTCACGAAGCCTCCGTGTAAGAGTTATAACTCTTACACGGAGGCTGCAGTTAAACGGAGTGATGTCAGCATGCTTTGCATATTCATGAGAGCATGCTGAATCACACCTAAGTCTAACACGGTCCATGTAAGACAGTAGGGGGCTTGTCCGTAGGCTGAGCTCTGCAAGCGGACAGGCCCCCAGAAGTGTAAAAGTGCCCAAAGTAAACACCCACAACAGAGTCCACGGAAATGTGAATAAACACAACACAACACATGCCCCCACAGACTATGAACATAAAATATATATAAATGAACATGTTATACTTTTTTTTTTAAATTGTAAAGATGTTTAACCGTGAGTGCGCTCGTTTGCGCGGGTGTGCCCGTAGCGCAGCTACAGTTAGCAGTCAGTGGGAAAGCATATAAGAACTAAATATGCAAAATAAGCCAGGAAGCAATAGCGTAGCGGTAGAGATGTTGGCTGAAGAGCAGGCATTCATGGTTCGAGCCCCACAACACCATTTTTTTTTCAAAATAAGCAGGAAACAAGTCCCTGACAAATATGTACACATAAAACCCCAATATATGTAAAATGTAATGAAATAGCCCATTTATATTGAAGAAATGTGAGGTAACAAAAGAATAAAAAATGCCAGATGTGCCCATAGCTGAGCTACAGTTTAACAGGGTGAGTGCATCTGCCCGTAGATGATCAGTGGTTTAACTGGTGCAAAATGAGTGCCCATAGCCGAGCAGTGGTTTAACATGCTAAATCTATGTGCCCCTAACTGAGCTGAGCGTAATATGCATGCTGATAGCCAAATGAGGCTTAAAGGGACAATCCCAGAGTTTAAAATTCGGGTCCACTCTAAAGCAGAGCAAAGTAACGCCCACTCAACCATGTCACTCAAATTCCCACCCACAGTAGAAACATCCTGTATAGCTTCACTTCCATTCCTGCTTTGGCTCCTAACCTCAACTGCGCTTTAGCTTTGTGTTCCTGTCTCTGTGCTGTTGGATTTTATTTTTGTGAAGTTTCTCCCGTTGTGTTGGTTAACCGTATTAATTATTTTCTGTTTATGTGCCGATATGTTGAAACTGTATCCCTGAGAGCCAGTTTCACTTGTACTTGCTGAAAGGTCCCGTTTTGCTCTTTGCCTTGAATACAATATTTTTCAGCCATGCTTCCTTATAGAATGTCCATGATTTTTAAAAAGAAATACACAATTTTTGGAGGAACAGTTGTACA
>NC_056731.1:1489729378-1489838256 GCF_019279795.1 Protopterus annectens | reverse complement strand
AGATGCAATTACACCCAGTAAACATAGAAGGGGGAAATGATACATATTTCATACATACTTATGCACACAGATAGGAAATAGAGACTGCATTTACCTCAACTTTCAAATGGTAACCAGTGCAACTCTACTGCAGTCAAATATTCAGCAAAAGAGTGAATGATCCAAACATTTTACCACAATGCAGGAAAGATAAAGATAAAGAAAGATAAAGAAAATAAATTCAGTGGAATGGAATCCATATTATACAGACAGTCACTGCGAGTGATTCATGAAGGGTGTCACCTAATGGGAAAATACTTTTAGTACAGTAACAAGATTCAATTTCACAGTTATCTGACATTTTTTTTTACTATTATAAGATTTTATTCTTCTAGAATCTTAGGATATTTGCAACTCAGGGGATTTGTTTCCAAGACGAAAATGTCCAAAGCAATGCTTCCTGTGAAATGTGGAGAAACTGTGTTATAAATATATGTCTGCATGAGTACATGCACTAATAAGCAACACTGTTGCAGAACATATGACAAATAATTACCAGTGAAGGGAAAAAGCATGTAGCAACTAACATAAAACAAAAGCAAACAAAATAAAATACAATTGCCTAAGTTGGGATAATCTTTCCACTAAGTTTTACAAAAAGCAAGCACATACTAAAGATGTAATTTCACTGCTGCAAAGGCTGCAGGTTTGAGTTTGACTAGATAGCA
This sequence comes from Protopterus annectens, assembly GCF_019279795.1. Lineage (NCBI taxonomy): Eukaryota > Metazoa > Chordata > Ceratodontiformes > Protopteridae > Protopterus > Protopterus annectens. The sequence goes on along the minus strand of NC_056731.1, from coordinate 1,489,837,549 downwards.
TCTCAGGCTACTGCTAAACCAGTCATTCAACTAATAGTCTCTGGGTAGGGGAGGGGAAGTTCAAAACAACAAACTGTAAATTCTAAGCAGTTCCTATCATAAACATCCAACAGTGAAGTTTGTGAAATCTAACCCGCAGTATGCACACAAGCTTGTCTGAAAATTCTGACTCTGTGTGAATATGTGACTTACACTACACTAAAAGGTAAACAAAATAGTCTGGTAAACAACTGATTTTAGAAACAAAATAATGTCTCTTTATAAGAATTGCATTACTGCTGTGCTTTCTAGAGTAGCAGCAGCAGTCTGGTCGTAAAATGTCTGAAAGGCTACTTTTCTGAATGGATAAAATGCACAGATTACACCAATGAATGGCTCACATGGAAAGCTGTTGTCAGTAGAGCTGCAATTTGAGATGGAATGTGGCTAACTCCTTTGAAGCTTCCTGCAGGCACACTTCCCCTACCCCCCTCAGCCACAGGTGAGCATGCTCAGAAAGGCAAACTTGAAAAGTAAACAAAGGCTGAATCAAAACAAAAAATCCCTGGGATTGTCCCTTTAAATCAGCGTACCACGTTTGCGCGGAGCTGCGCACCGCGCAAACAAGCTAACCGACGGGCAACATTGAGCAAGCCGTATCAAAACTGCCTTTACACAGACACACCCCTCAGCATGTCTAGTCAGTCATGAAAAATAAAAAGCAGTGGCCAGGTTCGAACCCAGGGTACTATACACCATAGTCAAGGTACAGAACCACTAAGCCATGACAGCAGTACCTGTCAATGCAATAATAGCTAATATATAGGAATGAATACAAACTAGAGCATGACAATGCAGGTTTGCTGAAGTTGATATAATTCCAAAATGGCCAATCACAGATATGTGCGGGGAAAAACGGACTATATAAGCCCCATAGGCGGGAATACACAGCATAAATGATTGTAGAACTGACCTGCAGACAGAATGACAGGAGTAGGAGAGGGTAGTCGCTTTCGAGCACAGAGGTGGGGTGTTGAGGAGTCCAGGTACATGGTCTGGCTCCTAGTCCATAATCATGAGGCCCAACTCATGCAGGGCCAGGTCCTCTGGGGAGCATACAGGGCTGAGGCGTGGGGCCGGTTGGCTCATGATCTCACCAGTGCCACAGGGATTCCAAGGACTGGTGCGCAGGTCTGTCACCACCATGCGGATCTGAAGAGACGCAAGCAGGACCAACTAAACCTTTGGATCCAGGAGGCCCGGCAAACACCCAATGCCCCACTACTGAGTAAGTAACATTTAATTATGTATGTAAGAAATTAAACTAGCTGATATTATGGAGATGTGTATTCCAATATTACTTCATTTATATTACAGCTGCAGGTGTCCGTTCTGCGAACCGCAGAGCCTATGGCAATAGGCTGGTGCGGTTGCGCCACCAGGCAGGTCAGTAATCCACTACCAGTAACTGTAAAGAAATATAAAAGTATGACAGTCAGCAAAAGAGTGCAGTGTAGTCAGTAAGGAATAAAATCTGCAAGTAACAGTGTGAAAGTGTATGCAAGTATTGCTTGATTACAAAAGTGTGTTTCAGCCTGTAAGTTTAACCTAAACATGAAACTGTCCAACATATATTCTGAAATAAAAATGCCCTGCCTGTAAGAAAATAGTACACAACCTGCAGCAGGCTGAAAAGTATAGCTGCAGAAGATGATGAAATCACATGTGTGAAATATATCCCTGTGGAAATACTGAAACATGACAGAAGTGAGACTGCTGGAAAGGATTGTAATAACTACTGGTAAAACATGTCAATAAAGCCTAGAAGTACCATCGTGAATAGTAAAATGAAAGCAAATGAGAGAGTGTGAGAAAGTATCATGAATCCAGCAATACAGTAGTAATAACCCCTGAATAAAGTATACTGCAGTCAAGACAGACTGAAATGCATGTGAGATTCAAAACCAAACAGCAAAATCTGTTCAAAGTGTTGCTGCATCTGTAATGTGTATCCCAAAATCTGGATATGTTGCTCTCAGTCTGCAATATGCAGATAGGATATTTGTCTGATATACCAAACATCCACACTTGTCTATGGCTATATAAAGCAAATGTAGCAGGATGATGTAGCTGAACAAAGCTAGATATGAATGTGTATGAAGAACCATAAAATGTATATTGACGTTGCAGTAACAGTCCTATCACCAAGTTGAAATAGTTATCATATAGGAAACTGTAGTTAGAACAGTAGTGTGTATATAACTGTAGCTATTAGAAATGTACAGCATATGTATTGTTATACGAAGGTGTTAATATTACTTTCTTCACCCCACCCTATAACCACATATAACCCATTCCACGTGAAAATGGTATGCGCAATCACAATTAACACCCCTGGAAGTTTGTCCTGTTGGGTCATATATATTTGCATGTCCGTTGATGCATCTGCCCTGTTCATACATCCACACCTGATGGCCTGTTGCCATCAATTAACCCTGCATGTTGTTGGACTGTGTATTTCTGTTCAAATTATGCATGTGTTATGCACACTGTTCAATGGTGTGAATATCTGGGTGTTTGGTTAATGGAAATACTAATGCATGCTGTTACAACTAATTGTGAATGGTATTATATGTCACTAACCCAAACTGTCATGACATAATGCAAAACATAGTACGACAGGGAAGGTGGGTTCCAGCGGACCCACCTCTCCCACCTCAGCTGACGAGTGCACCTGGCACTAGTGCCGAGTCCGGAACCTCCTCCAGTGGCCCTGTGCCACCTGCGGGTGGAAGCGCTGTAGGGGATGGGGCTCACCCCCCCTCTGCAAGTGTGGCCGGAGGAGAACCACCACTCACCCTCCGTAGCGTCCGGACTGTGGTGCGTAGGGAGATTCGGGACTCTGTTCTCGAGCCCCTACGCCAGCTCGAGGCATGGGTAGCGCAACTAACAGGCATGCCTGTTGCCCCACCTACACAGCCCCCAGCACAGCCCCATCCTGGGCAGTGAAGGAACAGTGGCAACTGCCTATGGGTGGGGATATCAGTTCCACTGTTGCCATCTGTGGCCTCATGGGCTCTGGATATCCAAACCTCCGTCCCCGTCAATTGCGTAACCCCACCACACGTGTCATACACTGCCCCTGTATGTGTCTTGTTTGTCTTGTCTGTTTACCTACCCAACCTACCTCCCCAGCTGTACCGACTTCCATCACCTGACATACCACTCTCACCTGAAAAAAAAAAAAAAAGGGCAGTCTGTACCCACAAAAAAATTACGCCCCATACATAACTGCCCATTCCGCACACATGTCTACTGGATATGGAACCTATCAATTACAATTGGCTGTACAACAAGTATTATTGTTGTCTTGACACCTCTCTCAGGGGTGGAAGGTTTCAAATGTCACACCAAATTACATACATATGCACAGCTGTTGCTGATGAAGAAATGGGCAGCTATGGGCCTTACCTACATCCCTCCTGCACATCCCAAGCTTGTTTCCCTACTGTCTTACCCTCTTTGTGACCCCTTTTTCACCACTTTCCTGTCTCCCCATTTTCTTTTCTTTCAAAGAAAATAGCGCGGGTGTGCACAAGAGTAAGCACGTTTAAGCGGTTGTAAGCGGGTGTGCGTGGAGCTAACCGCCAGTGCGCATGCGTGAGCTCTGCGCAAACCAGCGCTAACCCGGTTACAACTGCTTAAAAGTGTCTTAGTCACTTTGATTGACAGGTCCTGTACTCAATTCAAAAGCAAAATAAAATCTCACTGTGAGTCCCAAACCCAGGACCTTGGAAACAGTAGTCTGCATGACTTACCACTAAGCCATGACTCTTATACAAAAACATTGTGCTAAAATAAATATATCATGTAATAGTAGGAATGAATGTAAAGGGAATATAGATGTGTAGTACACAAAGCATGCCATTTAGAATTACTATCAAAACTAGTGGATTTCCATAATAGTAGTGTGTGAACAGAAACAGCCATGCTAGTTGGAAGCTAGTAGGTAATAATGTCACTATAGCAACTTGAAAGCCACACACATACTCACAGCAGGATAAGCACTGCCCATACCCCACAACCTCTTACAGGAACACATCTGGACCAAGTATTAAAATATGTGGAGCAAAGGCCCAAAACCAGGGACACATTACAAATAATGTTACAACAAATGCAGACAGTTCAGAGAGTAACAGGGTCTGCACTTTGTGGGATGTTTGGAAGGGTATGCAGTCTGAAACTTGAATGTTTGTCACCATATTCTGACTTGAGCCCAGAGTGACTTGCCAGAAAAAGGTGTGCATGAGATATTGACCAAAATATGAGGCAGAAATGTGGACAACCTGCAAATATCTTTACACATGACGGGTCTGACACCACCATATTTGAATAGTTAAAAGCATAGACATAGCAACAGTGAATGACTTACAGGGATGCCCCACAGACCCCATGTGAAATGTACAAACAGTAGGCAGAAAGGTGTAACACATGCAATGGTAACTATGGAGTCCTGAAAGTATTCATCACTTGCATGGCAGAAAAAGTGTAGTAATACATATGCTCATGCTAACCCACAGTCACAACTGCAGCATACCAGACATTTTAATGGGTGTACCCCACTGATATGTACCATTCCATGAGGCACATAACAGATGAACCTGAAAGTCTCTGGGGCCTGCTCAGCAGCATACTCAAATACCCTAATAGATGTCAAGGCCCACACCATGGCCAGACCACACTGCATGCTGTAACACCCTAGCAGATATAGCAAGCATTCCAAGGTGTGAATGTACATGGAAAATAGGAAAGCTACAGCTGCACACTACAGTCAAGACACCTAGCAGGCATACAAGTAGTGACTGTAAAGGGCAACTATTGAAGCCTTAGCAACAAAGTGCAAGCAAAAGTGAATGGAAAGCACACACACATACATTAACAGTAGTAGTAGTTGTAGGTGTCAGTGTACATACACAGTTAGTACAGGAAACTGGAGAAATGAATGGAGGAATGTTAATCTACAACACACCTGGAAATATGAGAGAGATACCATCCTTTATACTCACAGAACATTGTCCACAGCATAACAGCATGGTCCCTGCTCTTAAAATCTGAAAGGGCTACACCTATCTCACATACCTTTTTATAGCACTGTTCTGAAATCACAGTGAGAACTGCAATCAGTACACAACTGGCTGCATGCAATTAGCAAATGCTGGCTAACAATTGGTGCAGAGGCTATCACATGGGCATATGCAGATACCTACAAAAGTATGCTGCACTCCCAGTCCACACATGCTATACTTTCATTGCACCCTGAGAAGGACGTGAGAGACAGACAGAGAGAGAGAGAGAGAGAGAGAGACAGAGACAGAGAAAACTGCAATTAAGCAGACACAAACAAATTGTTCAGCAACAGCTACCTGAAAGCTGACAACTGGGAAGTGGAGCAGCAGGACAGAGAACCAGACGGCAACACAAGCAGCTGTGACAAACACAGGTAATGTAAAGTAATACTATAAAGGTCTACATACTGTGAACCCTCCATATGTGTCATTGGTCTGTATCTATATGTATATGAAGATGTGTAAAGGGCAGGGGACATACAGCAACTATCAGTGAAGGCTGTACATACATTTGTATGTGAGAGCATCTATGTGCACATATCAATGTTGGTTGATTGTAGGTTGTAGTGCCATGTACAAAGTAGGTTTCACAGTCATGTATGTTTAGCAGTATGTTAGTGTGTGTATACAGTATGGTAGACAAATATGTTGATATACCTGTCTAACATATGGATACGTATGTATGTCAACATATGTATGTGTATATATATATATATATATATATATATATATATATATATATATATATATATATATATATATATGCATATATGTATACATACATAGAGAGAGAGATGTAGGAATACATAGACAGATGTAGATAGAATATTGTACAAACATATCTATGTAATGCACACATACAGATATAGATATATGTAGATACATATACATAGACAAACTGATCTGACTACCTACAGGTATGACTGTATATGACGACCTGCCAGACAGCCTGTCCCACCCCTCTGTCACTCACACCCCTCTGTGTTCCCCCTCCACATCTATAGCAATATATGTGCATCAATATATATGTGTATATGTATACGGACATAAATATATATATATATATATATATATATATATATATATATATATATACATATACATATAGATATATCTATATACATATATATATATATATATATATATATATATATATATATATATATATGAGAGAGAGAGAGAGAGATGTATATAAATTCTGAGTGAGGCACATGTGTACAGATGTATTGCAACAGGTGCCTGGTGACAAAGGCATGGAGAGAACACCAGTGTCAAAACCGGAGTACCATACCACATTCCAGATCACCTACACCAGTAACCACCAGATATGTGATTGGCTGCCCACCACTGCATGTGTCAGGGGTGAATAGGGTCATAAATGTGTACAATAGTGGCCCCAATGATATTCACAGTGGCACACTATACCTGGAATACCTGCACATGGTATGTGTCAGCGGACATGGTGTGTCAGCTATGGACATGTAGGTCGGTGTACCCCTCCACACCACATAATGGATGCCATGGTATGGACCTCACATGACAGCTACAGATATGGAGAAGGACACAGTGACATGTACACACTGTGACAATGCACTCAAACACATTACCAATGCACAGTGACTGACAACACCACAGAGTACACATATGCTACCCACATAGAGGTTACCACTCCCGGATTTACATATGTAAGTCACACCCATGACAGATGTCCAACAACCATAGTAACACCTCACACCATCCACAACCTAAATGTCTGCTGTGTGTCGTCCACGCCACTGCAATAGAGTGCACATGTGGAGGTAAGAGTTCCTACCCACAGATAAGACATACCCTGCAATAAACCACACAGTGTTAAGAAGCAAGACTACCCATGAGTACATGTCACACATACCCCTGCTGAATGTTAGTCAGATAGGTAATATGCCATATGAGTCACCCTGTGTAACTGTGTGACAGCAGCAGGTACCATCACACCACATGTGTCACAATGGTCAGGGTAGCAGAACAGTACACTGCTGAAGTCCCAGGGGCAATAGCATATTGTATAGTATTGTATTGTAATGTAATGTATTGTGTTGTATTATATTGGTATGTTGAGGTGCCTCCTTCGTGGAGTGGAACCACTGCTGCTGTGCGCCAGTGTACAGGTACATATCCTGTAGTCAGGCTAGTATTACATAGCACTTCTATATGTGTGTTTAGCTCCTGTCAGAGTTTATGTAGCATGCAACTGGGGATACCATCAGGTCGCATTCATGTTGTGTATTCTGCTGTCCTGAGGGTGGCTCTCACCTGGACATCTGTGATGACAGGGAGGTTACAGTCAGCTGGGTAACTATGTCTTATTTTGGGGGAGAGGGCGGGGTGACACCTGCACTGAACCTGTCTGCCACAATGTTGTCGATATCTGTGGTGTCAGTGAAATATTTGTTGTTGTGTACTAACTATGGGCATAGAGGATGGATCCTGACCAGGTTGCTAACATAACTGAAGCAGGCCTTCTGGTTATCTGTAGTGTCCCTCTTGATTTCCCTCTCAAAGTTGCCCATGGATTTTGTATGATGGAAAATAGATCCTTACTAGTGCTGCTCAGACATGCCCTCCCTTTATGGAATTATGCTCTGTCTTGCAGTAGTTCCATCTTCTGTAATACAATCTGTCTATGGCTGGGGTCCACCAGACAGGATGCTGTCCCTTTGTGGAGAGTGTCTTGGTCTTATATGGGATTGCATGATCTATGCATTCTCGGAGATGTCTGTAGAAAGCAATTGTGTAGGGGTCAGCATTGTGGGTTGTATCTGCCACTGGCCCAGTGGGCTGAAAGGATACCATGTCACTGTTATAAAGTGTAAAGTTTGTATCTGTAATGTTATGCACTATAGTCGTTTGTGCTGGTGGTGGAGGTGGGATATGTATATCCAGGGCAATCAGTGTGTGGTCAGCTCACAGTAGTTGATGATGTAGGCCATACAGTACCTAGATACAAACCCCCAGAGTGAGGAGGTGCTCTTGATCTGAATCAGTGTTCTGACTGCTGGGGTTTGGTAGTATGTCATATGGAGTGTGCCAGGTACTGTTGCATAGTTACTGGCTGAGCACTGATACCTGGCCATCTACATGTGCATCCACCAATAGACAGACAGATGCTACATATGTCAGATATGTTGTATCATAACAGTCGAGTAGCATGTGTAGTATGTGTGCCAAATTCTGCTGACATATATTGCTGAAACCAGATTATTTTCTTTCTCAGGTACATGGCCCACCCGCAGAATCCCACCTACTCCACAGCTGAGGATGAGGAGATACACCAGAGCCTGGTGCGGGATTATGCAATACTCTTTTCCCGCACCAGCCAGAATTAGCAGGAGAGGGCTGCACTGTGGCAAGACCTTGTCTGTCGGGTAAATGACATAGGCACGCATAATAGGACATATGAGCAGGTACGACATCACTGCAGTGATTTAATCAGACATGTCCGTCAGCGTGCGTCGGATATCCACAGGCAACAGGTCGCCACAGGTGGTGGTGTGGCTACACATCCCCCACTCACCAGACTGGAGGGACTACTCATGAGTGTAGTGGCTCCAGTCCGCCAGCAACAACAACAGCAGCAGACATGCATTATGATGGAGGCTGGAGCCACGCAGCAGCAAGACAGTGAACGTGCAGGTAATATGCCATATGTACAATTGACTGTTGTGTACACTGGTAGTTAATGCATGTGTGAGGTGTGTCCTTGGTTTGTAGCTGTCACCATAGTATTTAATGTGCAAGTGTGATATCCTCAATATTAGCAGCTGACCTGTGAAAGGCGACTGTTGTACTACTGACCTGTATCATACTCAGTAACAATGGCACAGTTGTGCCCACTGACATCAGTTTCTTCACGTCTGCAGGACCCCCTGGTATAACAGCAATGCAGCCTATCCATGCTGGTGAGTGTGTATTAACAATTCCTGCAATAGTGTTGATAGTAATAGTACTATTTGGCTCACTTAGTAGTGCTCTTTGTATGCATGTAGGTGTGTCTGTGTCTGTGTGTTGATATCACGCATACTGAGTACTGTACAATTGTGTGAAACTGTGTGCATGTGTGCATGTGTGCACCTGTGCACGTGTGCACGTGTGCATGTGTGCATGTGTGCACCTGTGCATGTGTGCACCTGTGCATGTGTGCATGTGTGCACCTGTGCACGTGTGCATGTGTGCATGTGTGCACCTGTGCACGTGTGCATGTGTGCATGTGTGCATGTGTGCATGTGTGCACCTGTGCACGTGTGCATGCGTGCATGTGTGCACCTGTGCATGTGTGCATGTGTGCATCACTGGTAATGTGTAGACATTGTAAACTGTGTTTCCTGTTTCCCTTCCACAGGTTCTGTTGCTGCTCTGGTGTCATGTAGCAGGAAACCTGAATTAGGTGCCGTGGGTACTGATAATGATGACATCTGTGTAATGGCACAGGAAAGTATGCCAGGGTCCGCCATTGGTCAGCCGATTGACAGTACACAGCTGTCGACCCCATCAATGCGCACAGTTATCCTGCCAATACACCCTTTGTCACCAATGTCCCTAGGTGATGGACAGCATACAGTGGGCATTGACCAGGGTAATGTGGTATCTGTGGCACATGCCTCCCCACACAGCAGCCATGGGCATGGCCCAGAGATGGTACCACACAGACAGATGTCCAGGGGTTCTCGTGGGAGCATCCGTGGGCGTACTGCCCCTATCAGACGTGCCCACAGAGGTCTTACAACCTCAGCTATGTTTCGGGCTGTCATGCAGGCACAGTCACGTATAGAACGGTACACCAGACAGGGTCTGAAGGAGCTGACAGCATGTCGCACAGCCATGACTGACAGTATGCGTGACATTGCGACCGCCATCCGTGATTTCACCGATGTCATAGACAGGCATTGTGGGGACATATTAGACCAGTTCCACAACTACATGTCCATGAGCCAGGGCGATGGTGGGCGGTTGAGGTGTCGACGTGGCCGTATGCCAGCAACAGCAGCAGCTGGCAGTCGTCGCGGACAATAACAGGGCCGCGGCTGCCCCCGTAGTGCCAGCAGCAGCCCCAGCAATGCTGGATCTATGCTGTCATCAGACCACCCCAGGAGACCACGTGCACGTGGCTCTGGCCAGGCCCGACAGGGATCTGTGTCCAGTCAATGAACACCTGCTTCTGATGACAGTACCCGGTCTGGGTTGGTACTGGATACGGTCCGTAGCACCCCTGCAAGGCACAGGTACCGTGTCCGTGGCCAGAGACACTGATCTGTATGACCTGGCAGGTACAGTCTGTGGCTATCCACAAACACCAGTATATGGCAGCCATGAGGTGGAACTGTGTGCATCCATACACACATGCGAATTGACAACATCTAGGGCTACCGCATACACGCACACACTGCATCAACATTGCCCCAACTTCTACTGCTGTCCCTCACCAACACACATACACATACATGTCAATTGGTGGTATCGGTGGCTGACTCAGGCATACCAAGTTCACATCCTGTGCATATGATGAAACTGTGCCACCTCCTGCAATCTGTAACAACTGTGCAGGTACAGGTTAACGTGTTGCTGATGCACAGGGTGACCACATAGATGTGTAGTAATAGTATCATGTTGTTAACAGTACTGTGTGCTGAATTAATTGTGGGTATATCACAGCATGCCTGATGCAGTAAGTGTGTGATTGTCATGTCCTGTTGTCTACACCCATGGTAAGTACCATAGTGTATCATCTGCACATGTTGGCATACTGGTGGTAATGATGTCAACAGAAGGCTACATACATAGGTAGCACTGGGGATAAGGTAATGAATGTAGTAATATGCAATGATGGACATGTAAATTGCAAGTGGCATGTTGCCCACACTGGACTCTGCAATGCAGATGTTTGAGGATGTTGATATGTGTGCAGTACTACACGACTGGTACAGGACACACAGGAGCACCCTAGCACTGCATGCTCACATCTCATACCATGCTAGACAGCCCCAACACACAAAACTAACTGTCACAGGAGGGAGAGTCCCCATATATGTCAGGGATACTGTCGTGGCAGGTCAGGTAGCATACATCCTACTAAGTATAGAACCACTGAGTGAAGGCTCAGTGTCTGTTATTTGACATGTGTATTACTGCAGGTATGAGCACATGGGTTTCCATCCAGTTATTGTACATCCTGACACTACATGGTCTGTACACTTGTGTGCACTGAGACTGGACCCTAGCCATCTGACCCGTGTATTTCCATGTACATGTGCATAGTGCCTGCATATTTGCAGTGTTACCTACTGGAACTGGTACAGCTTGTTTGTTGTACAATGGACTACATGCAGCCCTGTTTACTGTAGCTTTGTTTGCATGCATGTTTGCTTGCAATTACCCTGGAATACTGATCACACCTGCAATGCATAGTTATAGAGCTTCTGTGGACTCCTAGTGCCATCTGCATAGCGTACTATATGTATGCCCATGTCCCACTGGACAGGATGTCACTGTTTGTCCTGTTCACATGTACATTGCCTGTGACACAGTGCATATGACTTACCTGGCATGTGTCCACGTGAGCAGTCATATATGCTACTGCTAACTAATCACAGGCACTACACCTTCACATATTCATCTTCTGTTGAACTACCTGCTTTGCTAGGGACGGCCTGCACCTGTCACCCCTGGGCTTTCAGATATTGGCAAAGACTCTTGCTACCCCCATAGTGCCTATGTTAGGCAAGGCTCAAATGACAAACCCACCTTCATAGGTATCACAAGGGATGAGAAACTAAGACTAATGCTACCCAACGCCAGAAGTCTAAACCTCCAGATGCATGCACCCAAAACACTCCTTGGCATGGAGAACATCGATATCTGTGCAGTAACAGATGCCTGGTTCAGGGTTACTGAGAGCACACCAGCACTACCAGGTTTAACCTGGTTGATTTCTTTGAAACAGTCACCAAGGCCATTGATGAGGAGAAGGTGGTTCACACAGCCTACCTGGACCTTGCAAAAGCCTTCACAACAATACCCCACTTGGGCATTCTAGAGAAGCTCACCGGCTTAAATATAAGCCCCTATGTCACTAAATGGATTGCACAGTGGCTCAAGGACAGAACCCACATGGTTAGAATTGCTGGAGCCATGCCAGACTCCAAACCAGTTACGAGTTGTGTCCCACAAGGCTCAGTCCTGGGACCTCTCTTGTTTGGTATATATTTATTGGAGGTACAGGCCAACAGGGACAGACTGTGGCTGACCAAATATGCAGATGACTGCGAACTGGCCACCATAATCGACTCTCCAGCCGACACAAGCATCTTCCAAAGGGGCATCATAGAAACAGACAACTTGTGCCAGAGCCATGGCCTTCAGCTGAACAGTGTTTAGAAAGGGGAATGTGCATCCTGTAGTCTGTTCACCTAGTTGCCAAAAGGGACGTTGTCCTCACACACACTAACCCCCCTCGGCCAAAAGCACACACTTGCCATTCGCAGGATTCAAACCCCTATCTGACTAAGTTATGACACTCGAGACGGACACATTAGCAGAGTGTGCTATTCGCATTACTGGGAGATTTCCCTTCTCTTGCTGTACTTATAGGGTGCTGACATCATCAGTGTTTAGAAAGGGAAATGTGCATCCTGTAGTCTGTTCTCCTAGTTGCCAAAAGGGACATTTCCCTCACACACACTAACCCCTCTCAGACAAACACACACACTTGCCATTTGCAGGATTCAAACCCTACCTAACTACATTATGACGCTTGAGACGGACGCATTAGCAGAGCGCGCTATTCGCATTACTAGGAGGTTTCTCTTCTCTTGCTGTACTTATAGGGTGCTGACATCATCAGTGTTTAGAAAGGGAAATGTGCATCCTGTAGTCTGTTCACCTAGTTGCCAAAAGGGACATTGTCCTCACACATACTAACCCCCCTCAGCCAAAAACACACACTTGCCATTCGCAGGATTCAACCCCCTACCTAACTATGTTGTGACATTTGAGACGGACGCATTAGCAGAGCACGCTATTCGCATTACTGGGAGGGTTTTCTTCTCCTGCTTTACTTATAGAGTGCTGACATCATCGGTGTTTAGAAAGGGGAATGTGCATCCTGTAGTGTGTTTCCCAGTTGCCAAAAGGGACATTTCTCTCCCTCAGACTTACACACACACCAACCCCACTCATACACTGAGCATTTGCAGGATTCAAACCCCTACCTAATTAAGTTATGACACTTGTGACGGACGCATTAGCAGAGCATGCTATTCGCGTTACTGGGAGGTTTCCCTTCTCCTGCTATACTTATACAGTGCTGACATCATCGGTGTTTAGAAAGGGGAATGTGCATCCTGTAGTGTGTTTTCCTAGTTGCCAAAAGGGACATTTCTCTCCCACAGACGTACACACACACCAACCCCACTCACACACACAGAGCATTTGCAGGATTCAAACCCCTACCTAATTAAGTTATGATACTTGTGACGGACACATTAGCAGAGCATGTTATTCACGTTACTGGGAAGTTTCCCTTCTCCTGCTATACTTATACAGTGCTGACATCATCGGTGTTTAGAAAGGGGAATGTGCATCCTGTAGTGTGTTTTCCTAGTTGCCAAAAGGGACATTTCTCTCCCACAGACTTACACGCACACCAACCCCACTCACAGAACATTTGCAAGATTCAAACCCCTACCTAACTATGTTATGACACTTGTGACAGACACATTAGCAGAGCACGCTATTCGCATTACTGGGAAGTTTCTTTTTTCCTGCTGTACTTATAGGGTGCTGACATCATCAGTGCTTAGAAAGGGGAATGTGCATCCTGTGGGGAGGCAGACACCAAGCACACTCTGGCTAAACTGTCATTCCCTAGGGCAAACAGCCTAGTGTTGACCTCTACACCCATATGTTTAATTGTCAAATGCACATTATTTGTTGCTGATAGACTGTTTGCACATCTTTATTGCCATAGCATTCCCTGTTTGTATGAACAACTTGTGCATCTGTTGAAGATGTTTGCATATGGGAGGGATCCACTATATCACGTATGTCTCTGTAGTCATTTAACTGTGTGCACTGGGCAGACTGCTGTAATGTGGTTGGTTCCTGGAATAACACATAAGAATACCAGATATGTGGGTCCAACTGCTAAACTGAGATTTGGCCTAAGTGTGTGAGCATGCCCAGTTCAGCCTTCCCATGGCATGTTGTCTGACATATGTCTCATTTATCTAAGTGTGTGAGCATGCCCAGTGTGAGCATTCCATATGTTGGACTCTGCAGCCCACCACATTTGTGGATGAGTGTGAACTTCAACAAATATCACCCGTTTATGGTTGTGTGTTGTGTGTCATGTTGTGTAGTTACTGTACAACTGCTTTGTGTGTGAACACAACAGGATTATACTGTGCCTGCAGTATTTGCATGGGATACTTTGCATACAGTTGTCAACATCCTTTCACACTGACCTAACACTGTAGTATTGTATAGTGTACTGGTAGTACTTTGACTGTGTTGGACAGTATCGTGGGCTTTAGTGCTATCACTGCTTTACATTTCGATAGTGGGCACAACAGCCTGGTTAGGGGCCAGTTGTGTACATCTGACCATGTTGCATTCTGTTCAGATATGAACTACTTAAACCAGGCTTGTCCAACATTGGTAGTGTATTCCACAACATAGGTGTACATTTGCAAACACTAGCGATGTGCCCTAGTCCATGTCTAATGCTAGTTGGAGAGTGTGTTTGTCCTTCAACACACATTGTAAGTGGAGTTTGCCATGACATATGTCATGGTTAGTATACTGTGCCTCTATCTACCTGTGACATGACAGTGATACCCAGGATAAAGCTACCATCTCCCATCCACTCATCAAGATTCCTATTGAGGAAGATTGATAAATGACTCTATGGGTAGCCTGTACTGGGGGTTCACTCATGGGTGGGGGTGGCTTCTGTGTTATGGATCATGCAGTACAGCTTGTCCTATGTAAGTCAGTGCTGGGGTTCAGGTCTCTCATGTGCATAGCTCACTGCCATTCAGATTGTACAAGGTGCAGCATGTTTATTGATACCAGCAACACAGGCAACACATGGCATCTGTGCTAGCTCTTTGATACTCCTGGTGAGGTACTGTTGGGGACTTTACGGTTGATGGAGGTGTCTGCTGAGGTACATCCCACAGGGGCTATTGTAGTCAATTGTACCGCTGATGAAGGATGACTGCAGAGCCACAATGACCTCCCCTTATCTAGATCTGACAACCTTCATGATTAGGTGGGTATATGGTATGTTTCTGTAAACACTAAAGCACATGTTTGTCCAATGCAGGATATCTATCACCTTGTGTCCCCAGGTCTCTCATTACATGTTAACTACATAATGGGTTAACACCTATGTGGTAATTAGTGGGCACTTACTGTATATCCACAGGGGTTGACCATACACGTTTCTGCAATTAGCTTGCTGACATGGCTATGGTACCAGTTGTCTGTTTCTATGTGGCCCTTTTGTGGGATGCTTGTGTCAGCTGATGGATCATATGTTGTGAGCAGTTTGTAGTCCTCTGCAAAGATGTTCAGACACAGTCCTTCCATGTTTGCCTGTACCTATGGGACATATATACCAGACGAGGGAGATCCCAGGACCAAGCCTTGTGGGATGCCAGTTATATCTGGTTTGTAGTCTGCCATGGCTGCAGCATGTCTGACCATGTCTGTTCTGTCCTTGGTCTGGGTTGCAACCCCTCTACTGACATAGGGGTTTATATTTAAGCTGGTGAGCTTATCTATAATGAACACGTAGGGTATTGTATAGAAGCCTTTGCAAGGTCCAGCTACGCTGTGTGGACCACATTGCCCTCATCAATGACCTTAATGACTGTTTCAATTGAGTCAAGCATGTTTAGGGGCAGGATTTGCACTTAAGAAAGCCACACTGGGTAGGGTCCGGTTTCAGTAGATCCCAAATATCTTTATGTCTGTGGTACATGCTGATCCTTTCCATAGCTGTGCAGACCGAGCTTCTCAGGATTCTGGGGTAGTAGTTTTCAGTATCCATTCAGGCAACACCTTTGTTGAGAAGGACCACTGTTGTTGTACACTGCTCTTTGGGTACATATTCTGTGGTAAGGCTGACATTGAGCAGTAGTGTGGTTTGGCATTCCATTCATCTTGGAGTCCATGTTGCACTAAGCCAAGGACACCATCTCATACCATTGCTGCTGTGTGTTTTGCTTTGTAGATGTTGGCTGTTACGTCAGCATCTGCAATATCAGGGGGCCAGCAGTCTGCTGGGATAGATATTCTGCATTTGGGGGGGGGGTTTGCACTGCACCTGTCAGGATGTATGTTGGCAATATGTGTATGTGTTTGTGATATTTGTGTGATTCAGAGCATATCTGTGAATTCCCAACATGGTTCCTACCATCAGTTGTGAAAGCCTTAGGATTATCCTTAATGTCCTGTACAATTTGTATCTTCATAGGTTCATAGGTTCATACTAGGCTATCCACCCTAGGGCATTTGTTAGCCTAGCCAGAGTGTGTGTGGCTTTTGCCACCCCTTGCTATGTGAATATTATGGCCATTTATGATTTGCTTTGCTGTGCCTCTGTCTGGACATGACACAGTGAAGACCCCCAGTGTAACTCTACAATCATCCATCCACTTGCAAGATTCCTGTTGAAGAGTGTCAGTGAGGGGCTCTGCCTAACATGGAGTGGGATTCTGGTCCAGGGTGTGGGGAGCCTCTGGATTATGTATCTGTCCCACCAGCACATCCTATTTCATTATTTGTTGAGGTTGACTTCTCTGACTCTCACAGCTCCGATGGATTTGAGTTTTCTGGGGTGGAGCATGTCTATTACTCCTGTGTTGGGCATGGCCTTCTACAACAGGCATGCAATGCCTCTGTGTAGGCAGTATGTGACTGCATTCAGCTGGGATGTCTACAGCCAGGCAGCATATGACAAATATTTGAGACCCTTTATCCTCTTGGTGAGGTACCTTTGAGGTCTTTCTAACTACTGCAGGTGTCAGGTAAGGTACATCCCATATGAGGCATTGTACTAGATTATGGGTGTGATTAGAGAACAGTATAGGGGCACAATGACCTCTGTTGATGTAGATGTGAATCTTTTCCTGATACGGTGTCAAATGTAGACAGTCTTCCTAGCCACATTGTCAATGTGGGTGTCACATAACAGGTTACTGTCCACTTGTGTCCCTAGGTCCCTGGTTACTCCTTCCATACATAATGGTTTACTACCTATGTGGTAATTTGTGGTACCTTGTTTGGTATTTTGTGGGACATTCATACTGTCCAGTGTCTTCAGGACGGCTGGGTGGGGTTCCTGTGTGTGAGAGTGTGGTCTGTAGCATGCTACAGACTGTACAGCAGTCTTGCCTACAGTTAGTTGCACATGGGTGGACTCCAATGCCTTGTGCATTGTCAGTTACCTGGATGTATGGGTGTCTGTGCTGAATATGGATACTCATCCTCCTTTTATGTTTTGTTCCAGGTTTTGGGGCCATGACACATGATACGTGGTATAACCTGGTAGTGCTGGTGTGCTGTCAGGAGGCTTGCAGCAGGTTTCTGTCACTGCACAGACATCGATGTTCTCCATACTGGGGATGGCCTTGGGAGCATGCATATTGGGGTTTACACATCTGGCATTGGTCAGCATTTCCCTTTTGTTTCTTTCCACTTATGTTTTCTAGGTTGGTGGGTCAGTCTTTTCAGCCTTGCCTACAAAAGGCTCTATGGAGGTGGTAAAGGCCTTATCCAATATTCAGACGCCCAGGGGTAACAGGTGCAAGCCATCCCAAGAACAGCTGCGTGGCTTGTCAAGCATGACATCCCAAGCAGACAGACATTGGATCTACTTGGAATGACACCAGTAAGTGTGCCACTTGCTATGACTGATCATTCCGTGTTTGTACTGTGGCATTATTCTTGGTAAGGGTAGGATGCTGCAAACGGTGAGTGTCATACCGGCCTGGACTACATAATCAGAGAGCTCATCTATGTCTCTTTTCATGTAGTCTAGGGAGGTACATCTCAGGTCATTCACACCAGCATGGACTATGACTGCATCATATTTCTACTTGCTTTGGAGTGACCTGCATACTTCTGTTATGTGGCGTTGTGGCAGCCTACAGGCAGCTTACTGTACCCTTTCCCTTGTTCAGTCTGGTGTGCGGGACAGCAGTGTGTCTGACTATGGAGTCACCTATTACAACTGTATCAGGCATGTTGTTTCTCCTTCTGGCCTGTGACTGTTTGGCACACCAGCTTTGTGTACTATGTGTTGCATGTGCTATGTTTGGAGGTTGTTTGATTGGGTGTCTGCTTTAGAGGCCTCTGTTGGTGTGCTGTGTTTGTAATTTGTGCCTCCGGGAATGTTTTTCTGTGTTTATGTGTTTGGTTTGCAGTTGTGATAGGTCTATGTGGGACTGTGTTTGTGGTGTGTGTGGTTACCTTCTCCTCCTGACTAGTTTTGGGAGTACTGAGTTGAGGGAGCTCAGCCTCCAGTTTGGATAGATGGTTGCATCTCTCACATATATTTGTATTTCTTGGGTGGAGTTGGGGGTTATCTGTGTACTTGGGGCAGGTGTAACATTGCCTCAGGATTCACAGATTCAACTTGTTGTGGCTGCCCTTCGTGGATTGTATGTGTGGACAGATTTTATTGCCATACTACTGATCAGTGATTACTTCATTGTTTATGTTTGCTCTATCATGTGGTAGCTTTCTCATTCTCTTGCATGGTTTGGCTATGGCTGGTGTCCACCATGCCAGATTCCTGCGTGTATGGCATTGTGTCTTGTTTTAATTTAGGATTGCATAATCCAAGCATTCCTGGCAGTGTTCATGGAATGGCTGTATTACAGGTTCTGAGGTGTGGCCCATATTTTGCACCTGCACAGGACCTTTAATGGATTCCACATCAGTTTGGAGGAGTGCAAATATTGCTTAACACATGTTTTCCACTGTGGTTTTCTGGCCAGGGACTGTGGTCAGGATTTGTATATCCAGTGTGATTATTCTATGGTCTGGTTTTACCAGTGAGCAATACACTTCTCATCTTGCCATCCAGTACCCATGTTGCTGATTATCGCATCCAGTATGCTTACCCCTCTTGTGGGAGTGGTGCGTTGTTCCTGGGCCTTTTGGTTTATGGATTCTATGAACTTTTGTCCTACACTGTTGGAGCTAGTATAATGCTCCCAGTCTATGTCTGGGTATTTTCAGTCACCCAATATAATGTGGTTTGGAGGACTTGATATATTCATGTATTCCAGCATAGGCCAGGTGCAGTTCCTGGTGTTGGGACAGTAGTCTGTAGCAGGCTATAAACTGGGGGGCAGTTTTAGCCACTGTTACTTGACCATGGCTAGTCCATGCTGCTTTTTGTTGTGGTACCAACATGGGGGTGTGGTTATCCTTGACAATTCTTGCTAGTCACCCTCCTTTTGTAGCTTGTTCCATGTATTGAGGCTGTACACCACAATATGAGGTGTAACCTGGTAGTGTTAGGGTGCTGTTGTGTGCCTTGACTCAGTTTTCTGTTACAGCGCAGATATCAACATTCTCCATACTGGGTGAGTTTAGACTGCATGCATCTTGCTGTTTCGACTTATCCCTTATCTTATTCTTATCCCTTCTGATACCTATGGAGATAGGTTTGTGTTTTGAGCCTTACCTATTCAGGGCACACTGTGGGTAACAACAGCCTTTGCCAGTATCCATACGGCCTGCACTGATAGGTGCACGCCAGTCCTAGCAGGTGGTGCATCATGTCATGCTCAGCATGTCATCCCAGACTGGCACACATTGGATCCCCTTTGACTAACTGCGATACTTCAGTCAATTATTGCACTTGATCATCTCATTGTCATGTTGTGGCATGATGGTTGGTGAGGGTAGGATGTTAGTCAGGGTCCTCAGGTGTGCATATAGTACATGGTGTTACATTACTTAACACATAGCATTCATGCCTCGGGTGGTGCTGCAGGGCTGCCTCTGTCGGATGTGCATATTACACTTCCCTGTACATGTTTGAGAGCAGGTTGTGTCATGTTAGGCATCCCTGTTACTATATGAGTGAGTCAGAGGGTATCATTCCCAGGGTTCCTACTGAGCCAGTGTATGTGCTATGCGTTGCCTCTTTGCCAAGGCCAGGGCATACTGGGCACACCTCCTTCTGCCTACTGGGGCAGGCTCAGGTTGTTCCTCCTCCGAGTCACGCTCTGCCTGTGATGGCCTTGGCAATGGTGGGGCTGTTTGGCCCGGCCCTATGCTGGTCCTGCTGCAGCTGTTTTCACAAGATCATATTATGTAGCATAGCACATACCATGACAATTTCGGTACATGTAGTTGGTGTGTACTGCAAGGCTCCACCAGATGTGTCCAGACACCGGAACCGTGACTTGAGCAGCCCAAACACACGCTCTATTACATTACATGTTTGTGCGTGTGCCTCATTATGGCGTTCCTGTTCAGGTGTGTGTGCGTTTCTGATGGGTGTCATCAGCCACGGCTCCAGTGCATAACCTGCATCCCCACTAGGTGTCCATGCGGGATGTCCCCATTGGCAAATGTCTGGTACAGCTGCGTCAAATGCCAGATGTGGGAATCGTGGTAGCTCCCAGGACAGCCAGCACACACATTCATTATTATGCCCTGGGCATCACACACGACCTGGCAGTTGAGGGATGGGAAGCCCTTGCGGTTGATGTATGCCCTACCCCGCTCACTGGCTGGTGCTTTGATGCGTATGTGCGTGCAGTCTATTGCACCCACTACCTCAGGGTATTCTGCTATTTGCTGGAAGAGACGCATATTGCTGGCCAATACCTCACGGGCATTGGGGAAATATACATGATCACCGACATGTGCTGACATGGCATCCAGGAACTGGTGCAGTACCCTGGAGGCTGATGCCTGTGATATCCCCATCATATCACCAGTTGGTCTCTGGAAGGTACCTGTTGCTTGTATTCTTAGGTCAACACATACCTTGGTTTCCACTGGGATGGGTTCCCCTCTGTTGGTTCTGTGTGTGAGGCGTGGCCTGCACAGCTCCACTATTTGCTGCAGGAGGTCACTGTCCACTCTATAGTGCTCTACTATCTCCAGCTCATGTAACCCGTGGTAGGTGACCCTGGGCCTGTACACTCTTCTCCATCTCCTCACTGTGGGTTGTCTGGCAGCATCTGCATTGTCACCACCCTCAGCAAGTCGCCTATGTCTCATTATGACAGCTATGGCAGCCCCTAACATTTCTGCTCTGAGTTCAGCTTTTTCAGTTTTCACTTCTGATAACTTAACTCCTGTCTTGCAGTGTCTCTTGAGAGAAACATCCTGCACTGCTGTTTGCAGAGTTTTAAGTGCTGGGCTGGGCTACTATTCTGCCTGTGTACTTGCTTGCATCTAATTGTTTTCACCTGCTAGCTCCAGCAGTATTCCCTGCTAGCTTCCTACTAAATCTGTTGCTTCCTTTTTCCTTTCTGTTTCCTCAGGGTGGAGCCGTGTGTAAACCAGCAGAAACACGCTCACAGTGGCTTACACGCGCGCACACATACTTACACAGTTCAGAATCTGCTTATTTGGATTAAAACGCATGCACGCCCGTGCAAACGGTGTTAAACATCTCCCAACATGCTCCCACATCTCATTGTGCCTTACACGCGCGCACACTGCCTTACTCGCGCTTCATGGCATGCACATGTGCGCATACACATCCAGCAAGAAACTTTGGTGTAGGCAACAGTGTACACCTTCCATTTCTTGACTTTCTCATGCTTATTTAGTGGCACACCTCTTTCCATGATATCTGTCTGACATCTGTCATGTAACTCTGACCTCCAATGAACTGCATTTCTTTCTACCATTCCCCCCTGTGATGTCACCTATCTCCTACTCTGTTCCTCCCCCTTCTGTAACTCTTACACTACTCAGACTGTGCTCATTTGCTATGTGTCAGTGGAATTCAGTATCCTAACACTCATTTGCATCAGATTGCCTACTAATGCTTAGTTACATCTCTTAGACTCAGCTTCCCCCCTTAGCAACCACTACACGGTGGCCATGTTGGTTTTGGTATGCTGGTCCCTGCATTGACATTCCATGTATTGCATAAAACCCACATTTGTGGGTTTAAAACCTTCGTTTTTATGTTTTATACAGCGCAGCCCGTTTGCGTGGGGCTGCGCTGGGTTTAAACATCGGCAATCGCCGAAAAAAAAAATTATATTTTTATTATATTTGCATCGGGTTACTTTGCCAATGGCCACATATTTGGCCATTGGCATGCTGCCTGACACATATGCACCCTTTATTTGAAGCTGACATGGCTCCATTGCAGTTTTTGCAGAAACGTACTCAGTTGTCAACTGAGTACATTTCTGCAGCTAAAACGGCTCTTACACGGGCTGTTCTGGGCTTCCTGGATCGCTAATCATCCTCATTTGCATGCTATTCGGCCGCAAGTGAGGTGATTAGCTTATCCACGCCCACTCCATGTAAGAGCCATTTTAGCTTGTCTCTTACACGGACTTTGGGCTGTTCCTGGATCGCGAAGGCTGCATGGAGTCTTACACTACTCTTAGACTCCGTGCAAGCCTTCGTGAATCCGGCCCAGTGTGTACCAAGATTATATATTCTTCGTTCTGAAGGTGTATAGGCCTCCTTGAAACTGATTACATGTATAGCTCTGGAGTCATAGGACTACATACATATCTGCTGACCTCACCAGATCTAAATATAGTGAAAGTTCTAATACCTGAAGAGAAGCAGTCTAAGGTGACGTCCCTAATTAGTTTATTAGAAGCATATCAGTGTCAAGCAGGAATGAAAATCAAACCAGAAGTAGACAAAAATCAAGGAAGCAATTGGATGTGTCAAAAACAAAAGAAAGAGTATAAAGAGAAGGATCAGATGAGAAGGCAAGAAATCTGTAAAAGGCATAAATATAGTTGCAAGTACAGAAAACTCCTGGAAAAAAATATTGTCAATCAGACAAGATCAGACATCAGGATCTGATGCAGGAATGGTTGAGGTGAGGTAAATTTAAACCAAAAGATGAAAGGTTAATATTGGTAGATAGAGGACAATACACATCGGTTTACAAAGTCCATTGAACATGTGGGGGAAACAGAAAAATGCATGTTCTGTAAAACAGAACAGGAAACAGTCACCCATCTTATTACTTCCTGTGATACTCTAATGGGAGAGGGCCTGTATACTAAAAGGCATAATGATGAGGCAAGACTGTTGCATTGGGGTTTGTGAAAAAAAATTAAGAGTACTGAAGTAGCTGAGAAGCATTGTAAACATGAACTACAAAGCATTACAGATAATGATGGAGTTTATATCACATGGGATCACCAGTTACCAACAGCTCAAAAAATAGATACGAAAGAACCTGATATAGTAGTAGTACATGAAAAAAGACAAAAGTAGCATTGATCACTGAAACTGCAACATTCACTGATTATGCATCTGGTGGTTACAGTGTCTTATGTATAGAAAGACACAGAGTTATAAAATACCAGGATTTGCAGGCAGAAATGAGGTGAGTGTGTAGGAAAGATACCCAGACAGTTTCAATAGTAGTAGCAGCAATGTGTTTCATAAAAAAAAAGCATTTACAGTCATTTAGCTATGCTTCTGATGCATGTAACTCCATATGAATTACGGAAGGAATAAGTACTGGACACATACTGCTGCTGCGAAGAGCACTTTTGGGTAACATCAAAGATTGAAACAATACTAATTTCATGATCTTTAATCATACTTTGACTTTAATCATCCTTTGACTTAGGAATGGAGTCCATTCCTGTCATGGAACTAGAACCCCAAAAGACTTGGAGAAACTAAAGCGGACAGATATGGGTTTTTATGACCACTTGCAGTTATGCAGTATTATGTTTGCAATGTTTCGTCTTTACAGTATGCAGTGGGTATGCTGGTATGTGTAATTAATTGCTACACTAACATAGCTCTTTTCCTTACAGCCAAATGTACCTCTAGGCATTTCTGCAGTTACCTCCTACTGCGCCTCTAGTTATCAATTATTGCTTGTTCGTATTTGTATTAATAATTCCAAACCCATGTTACACACAAGGCATCCGAATATTTTGTCTAGAAGCATACATTATGGCAAATACAACTGTGTTGATATCTCAACTCTGTCAATGAGTATTTGTTAGAGCTTTAAAGTGATTTCATTTTTGTAAAGGCTCAAGCCATACCCACTATCAGTTAAAGGTACACACTCAAAAGAGCTTTACTGGAGGTAATCAGGGAATTATCTTCATGGCATAGTATGAGTGCATGTCTATCATTACCTATCATTGTTAAATATGGTGCTTGTTGTTGCATCACATTACTGAATTAGTTTTACATCACACAGCTGCAGTGTATATTTCAAACTGCATTGAAATGGTTGTATTGTCTTAATATTTTTTATGTTGTACCATTACATGTAATGTTCTGTTACTTAACTCACTTTCCATCTTAATGTGCACCCTCTCCATGAATTATATTAGTGATCACAGTGTCTGTGTTGCTTGCCTTTCCTTTGCTCATATATTTCTTTGCATTTCCCTCCTGATGTTGAATACACAATCACTAAACAACTGTGCATACACACTCAGTTCGGCTGCTGTGGTTTCTTATGCATTCTCCTTCATTTACCTTCTATAGTTAGAAGTGACTGCTAGGTGGCTTACCATGATTTGGCCATGAGCCCATGCTGTGGCCACAAGGGGGACTCCTTATTGTACTTACAGGCTTGGTCACATGTATACTTGATTATCAATGCTGATTGTCACACTAAACAAGTAAATCATACTGGTTTGGATGCACTGTTAATGAATCCCTGGGTGTGAATATCAAATCCAGAGCTGTTGCAGACTTTAAATCTAATAGCACCTGGTACTAAACTCTAATTTATATGTAGATCTTTCATGGCTATGAATACTTGTTCACTTTATCCCTTGCCCCACAAAGACCACTAATAATACCTTTACTGGGATTCAGAAAGGACTACCACCAGTGGTAGGTCCTAACATGGATAGAAAATAGCTGGTGGATACCCTTTCTGATTCTAAGACAGGCCCACCAAAGAGCTTTTTCACAGTTTGCAGGATCACCAGTGTGGGCTGTCTCCACCACCTTGCTAAGTGCTAATGAGGTATTCCAGGGAAGTGGCCTATGCTAATTAGCCACATACTCTCCCCTTAAACTTCCTGCGGGAAGGGATTTTTGCACCCAAACAATTCAGAAAATCATGCACTTCTGTAATTTAGAATGACTAGATGTGTTAATTAACACAGCCAGAATGCCACGTTTCACTATTACCACTAATTGGAAAAACAGCATTATGGGTAAGTTTAGCAGAGGTGCAGTGGTGAGGAGTGTCTGTGAGTGTATTTATATGAATGGCAGCCTGGGTGCATGTCTGCAGAAGTCCGAGTGGTCTCAGGTGATTATGATGTGTGTGTGTGTCTTTACCTGGCCAAGGCATTTGACAAATTTGACACACTGGCATTGTTGACAAACTCAGGAGGTTAGATACTAACCCATATGTCACCCAGTGGATAGCCAACTGGCTCACAGACAGGACTCAGGAAGTTAAAATTTGGAGTCCACCTCTACAAAGTGGCAAGTCACAAGTGGAGTCCCTCAGAGATCAGTCCTTGGACCACTCCTTTTTGGCATTTACTTCTCTGAAGTCAAGGCCCAATGTCAATGGTCTCTGGCTGACTGAATTTGCAGATGACTGCAAATTAGGAATTGTCATTGAATCCCGCACTGACACAAATATTCTTCAGGAAGGGCTAGCACACATAAACAACTGGTGTCAGAGCCATAGACTAAAACTAAATGCCAAAAAATGCATGATCGTATCTTTCAGGAAGTCATCCACCCCTGGTAGCTATCTTATTGACAACACACCCCTTAGAGTTGACAAAGTAGTCAGGGACTTGGGGATACACATAGACAATAATCTAATCTTTGACCATCACATGTCTACAGAAGTGAAGAAATCATTCTATGTTGAGCAACATATAAACAAACGTATGGCATCTAGGTCCAAGGAAGCCACTGCTCCACTGCATACAGCATTCCTCATACCTATCATTGAGTACAATGCCCCCTTTAGTATGTACCTAACCAGGCTTATCCAACAAATGGTACATCCAGAGAGGTTCCTCAATAAAACAATACAGGGAGTAACTAAAATGCCCTATGCTGACTGCCTCAAGGCCCTATCCCTGTATTCTTTCTCCTCCAGGCTGTTGAGCAGAAATGTATGCTTGGCATTCAGGGTATTGTCAGACCCCACTCCAATGGACCTCCTGCATATCAGCAAAACAAACAGCACCAGAATTACCAGTTCTAAAGACTTTGCCTGTGATATAAATAGGACCTGCTGAAGAGACAGGTATGTATACCAGAGACTACCCCATCTCTGGAACAGGCTTCCCATCCATCTGAAGCAGAGTTCTTCCCTAACCCAGTTCAAGTGTAACCTAGACAATTGGATGTGGAATAGAAAATTCTCCCTGCCTTGGCACTTACGTCTCTAATGGACATGGGCAACCTGTAAATGGTTCATCTCTGAGGCCCATGTTTGTAAATGTTTCATATTACAACCCTTTTCTTTGGGATGCATGGCTAGGCTTAAAAAGGCCCCTGTGGTTGTTAGCCTAGTAGACACCTATGAACTTATGTCTGCCTGGGTGATCACAGTATGAGGGTTAGTTAGGAGGCAAATTGTGTGCGTGTGTGTGTGTGTGTGTGTGTGTGTGTGTGTGTGTGTGTGTGTGTGTGTGTGTGTGTGTGTGTGTGTGTGTGTGTGTGTGTGTGTGTGTGTGTGTGTGTGTGTGTGTGTGGTCTATTTTATAACATCAAAGTCTAAAAACATTGAATGTTATAATATCGACCCCATTCAATCGAAACACCAGAAAACCGAACAGTCAGAATAGCAAATTTTTTCCCAGGGAAAAAAATTTGCTGTTCTGACAAACATACACACAACTCAAGCACACCAAAATAAATAATCCACGCACATACACTTCACAAAACCCTACACTAAACCAGACATACACCACTAGCTACCCACTTTCCTTAACCCTACCCTAACCTTAAGGTCCCTAACTATCGCACACTCACCTTACCTACTCCCTAACCATAACTCACCTACCCCACCCTAACCATCATGTCCACATAATCGCACATTTACCTGACCCACGCCCTAACCCTAACTCACTTAACCCACCCCGACCCCAAAGTCTGTCACTACCGCAGAACTAACCTCACCCACGCCCTAACCCTAAAGTCCCTAATTACCGCACACTCACCTTAACCCAGTCCGTTCTCTCACTTACCTTAACTCGGTCCATAACCATCGCTCCACACTTACCTGAACCCAGTCCGTAACCTCCGTTCACTCACTTCCCTAAACCCGGTCCGTAACCATCGCACCACACTGCTGTAAATAGCGAAGCCACGGACCACCGAAATCTTACCCTAGGTAAAATTTCAATGTTCCGAGGCTTCGCTATTCTCAGCTTTCACACTAAAGGGTTCGGTATTATAACATTTGAAGTTTTTGAACTTCGATGTTATAATATAGACCCGTGTGTGTGTGTGTGTGTGTGTGTGTGTGTGTGTGTGTGTGTGTGTGTGTGTGTGTGTGTGTGTGTGTGCCTACTTGAGCAGTCACAGTATGAAGGTTAATTGGGAGATAGATGTTTGTGTCTGTGTGCTTGTGTATGTGTGAGTGTGTGTGTGTGTGTGTGTGTGTGTGTGTGTGTGTGTGTATGTGTGTGTGTGTGTGTGTGTGTGTGTGTGTGTTTGGCGACTTGAGCAGTCACAGTATGAAGGTTAATTGGGAGATAGATGTGTGTGTGTGTGTGTGTGTGTGTGTGTGTGTGTGTGTGTGTGTGTGTGTGTGTGTGTGTGTGTGTGTGTGTGTGTGTGTGTGTGTGTGTGTGTGTGTATATGTGTGCCGACTTGAGCAGTCACAGTATGAAGGTTAATTGGGAGATAGATGTTTGTGTGTGTGTGTGTGTGTGTGTGTGTGTGTGTGTGTGTGTGTGTGCACATGTGTGTGTCTGTATGTATGCATGTATGTATGTATCTGCTTCAATGTGTGCACATGTGGGAAAGTGAATCAGTGGGATGCCTCTGAAAAACACAACTCATGGGCTACCAGAGGTAATTACTGCTGGAAAGTGTTGATTAGCAGTACTAGTAATGTAATATGATTTAGACATTCAAATTCAGGTATTTCCATATTGCAGATAATCATGTCTCTGAATTGCATTTCACATGTTTGCACAAACTGTCCGTTTTGGCCATAGCAGTTTACACAAGAGCAGGGAATGATTTCTGTATCCCAGCTCTAGTCTTGATAAACTGATGAGTAAAAAAATAGGGCAAAATAAATCCTTGCAAGCATGAGCAAAACCAGAAAGGCTGTATGAATTGATTTTCCTACTACTTTTCGGTTGCCATCTCTTCTACTCTCATGATGATTTTCAACTTTTAAAACAATAGATAGCCACATCAATCAGAATTACAGTTAATGGAGCACAAGCACGTCAGTTGCACATACTTTATTTTTTTGCAATTATATGTCCTGCAATCTATTTAGATATAAAAACAGCAGTAGGAAAATATAAAAGCATAAAAAGTCAGCAATTTTGAAAATAAATATCCAGTTACAGGAATAGTTCTATTCAGTGTTCTCTTACCTCTAAGAGACACTGTCATCAGGGACACAGAACTGTAAGAAAGATCTCTTCATTTTAAATTTGGTGTCAAAATCTATGGGGACAATTAAAGTGCCTCTCTGATAGTCCTGGGATTTTTATCCTTTTTGTACCAAGGCTCTCTTAAAAAACTGCTGATTAGCCATGTTACCACACATATATGTATCATTTTGAATGTCATAATGATAAAAAGTACAAGACAAAACATAACATTTCTGTAGCAGAGTGTCAGTGAGATCTGATACATTGGACAATCATAATCATAACAGAATAAAGCATTGCCAGCATTTACCACTAGCTATAGCTTGAAGTCCATTCTTATGAGCACTTTAGTAACATTTAATTTGCTTCTTATTATAAAAAATGACATATCCAATCATATCTTGCTACTTTATACCCTCTAGGACATACTAGAGGATCTGCAGGAGAAGCTGGCTCATTTTTATGGAGTTCTTTGTGATTTGCTGGAGGATCTAATTGAATTAGGCTGAGGGTCTGGGACCAAAGAAGCTGAAGTTTTCAAAATCTGGTCTATTTTAGCTTTTTGATCCATGTGTAATGTATCACTAATAACAAGACTTCTAAATTTTATTTCATTTTATGCCCACATTTTTAGATGATTTATAAGTCAGTATTCAAAGTGTGCCACCCTATAATGTGAACACTTGCTCTAGTTGATGGTCACTGTTGATGTGACACCTTGACCCCATGTGCAAAATGTGAAAAAGGAAACTGATACTGATGTCAATGGTGAGTTAATGTGTACTTTGCAAACATTCAGCTAAACACAAAAATTAAGAAATATCCTGGTAAACAAAGGGCAAATAAAATTAAATATGTGCATTACATACACATAGAGTAATTAAACACTTGAATCATTTTGTTTTCCATTACATTCACTGACCTTATTTCTGTTTTATTCATATTAAAATTTCTTAACCTGTACTTGCCTTGGCAATTCCAAACAACCTTGTCTCACTAACCTAACTGAAATTTAAAAACATTTTAATGTACTTCTCCATACAATCCATCTGTAGGAAATGTTCGTCTTCCCATGTGTATACCTATTTGCCAATACGTCGAACTCCCATTTCTAAACACAATTTCCTTATCTATTCATTAATTAGATAATCTTGAGTTAATTTAATTTATTAGACCTCAGGCATGGTAAAATATCAATGAAAGTTAGAACAGTTCAGTTCAAAAATAATTGGCCATCTGACTTCTCTCTTTATCTCATTTATATAACACCATAATAAGCAAAATCAAAATTCCACTGGGGGTTGTAACAAGTTGATTTGCCTTCTTCTCGTTGATTGTAATGCACTTCAGTTTTCCTTTAATATACTCTGGAAAATGGCAATAGAGTGTACAAAAAGAAAAAAAAATGTATTCCAAACAGGAAGAGGACACCAATTCCTCAGCTAAGGTATTGTTGCATTAATATCACTGGAGTACAGGGAAAAGACAGATGGAATGGGAACAATAATGCTGTGATTATTTTCTAGGTCCATTAAGGAAATGTCAGCAATTTATTGCCTTACCCTTTGTCCACACGTCATATTGAATGATCCATGTTTTGTTTAAGAACAGTCCCACAACAATGCATTTGCTCTAACATGAATAAATGCTCTACCTCAGTTAACAAAATAAAATTACACTGCATTGCATTTAAATAAATAAATACATAAATTACTAAATGTGTTTAGTTTTCAGTAAGTCATTCCATTAAAAACAATTTTATTGCAGAAGATATAACATCACAAAACACACACATGCACACACACATGCATACACATACAAACACACACACACACACACACACACACACACACACACACACACACACACACACACACACACACACACACACACACTAAAAGTTGGCATCTTAGAGCAGAATAGTAAGGGGAAAGTGCCATGCAATACCTGCATGGCGAACATACAGCTTTGTAGTAACCCTGCACTTTGGTTGCTTTAAAATCTCAGCAGTTTTCTAGCCATTCAGTGTCTCCTGTGCAAAGCATAGACTGATGGAAGAAATTGGAATTGAAAGCACTTATTTCTTATGCTGCATCGTAACACACGGGTTTGGCTTTAAGAGTAAGCGTTAAATAATTGACATGGTTGCCACTGTGGAATTTGTATATTTTCCCTCAGTCCATGTGTAGTTATTCAGTTTACCTTTA
The DNA here is from genome assembly GCF_019279795.1 of Protopterus annectens. Taxonomy (NCBI): domain Eukaryota; kingdom Metazoa; phylum Chordata; order Ceratodontiformes; family Protopteridae; genus Protopterus; species Protopterus annectens. The sequence continues at coordinate 1,489,806,433 of NC_056731.1, read as the reverse complement.
TATTACTGATATGCATAAGTTCGATCCCAAGAAGATCGAAAGTACATTTTCATAATCACAGAATGTCAAAATAAAATGGTCTGAATTTGCAATGAGCGAATGCACATTGGTATTCACTCATTGCAGATTTGGCATTTCAGGTGCAGATCGCACTATAGCGGGGATCAGAAAATAAACTATTTCCCTCATTGTAGTGTGATCTTGGAGTTAGTATATTAAAGTGGGGGGGTGTAGGAGGTGCAGCCCCCACATGGGGGGTGCAGTGGGCTTGCCCCCCCCCCCTGCATAATGACGTGTAGTACAATTTGTAGTTCGAAAATCATTGAATCTGGTTTTCCAGATTTTGATTTTCGAACTTTGGTGATGTTCGACATTTGATTTTCGCAGTTTAAAGTCGCACAATAGTGAATTCGTAGTTCTCGTTCTCGGTAATATAAAGGTAAACCGGTTATTCATCTCATATGTAGGAGGTGTGCCAACAGAGTGGACCTAAAACTGAATTAACTCATGGGCAGCAGCATAGACTCTAGATGGTACCTATTTGGAGAAGAATTGTGTAGGAAAAATGCTTTAGGTATCAGTTGTGGTATACAGTATTTCCATGACAGAAAACATGGATCACAGAATGCTTGCAATGACAGGGTTAACCACTTTACAGTGTAATAATTGCCTCTAAGTGATTTGCTCAAGCTAACTAATGTTGCCAAAAATGGGCTTGGCTATCTACCAGTGATAAGTGCGTTAAGGGCCCATTTCTCTAGGGACTAATACTAATTGTGGGAGAGGTGTACATGCCTCTATTGGCTAGTGTTTGCTCACACTAAAGCCCCAGGTCTATTAGCTATGGACCAGCCAGTGTCCAGGTGTTTAGTCTGCATTACCTATAGTAAGATAGTTTTGTTGAGCAAAAGCTGGACATAAAACCAATGAACCTGCGAAAAATGAACTTAGGAGTGCTACACTGAATATAGCTTGGAAGTGGATTACATGATGGTAGGAGAAGACTTGCCATCTTGTGTATCCAGGATACAAGGTGGAAGGAGAGTGCAGTTAAGCCACATGGCTTGGGATCCAGAAACTACTACTCAGCAGGAGAACAGACTATAAATTATGTGGGAATTGTGGAATGGAAGAGTCTTCTGAAGACACAGAGGGATGTCACTAGAATTTCTTGATGGATGCATGTCAATTAGATTCCAGTTAAAGACAGGTTGCCCTATCATAATCTTAGCCTATGTCCTACAGCAGGTTGTAATAGTAAGGAAAAGTGTACATTCAAGCAGCAGTTGCAGGACTTACTAGATAATGCAAGACAAGATTAGCTGGTGTTGAGAAATTGGGGGCTTGAATGCTATATCAAGACAGACAGAACATTATATGAGGACTGCTTGGGTCCACATGGGCAGGGCAACAGTGATAAAAATGGAGAAGTATTCTAGACTTCTATCTAGGAAATTAATTGCTGGTGGCCAACACATAGTTCATGAAAAGAGACAATCACAAGATCAGATAGTTAACATGTAACTCAAGTAGATAAGGAATGGGCATTGGATTAGAATCAGAGATTTCAAAGTCATCCTTAATGTAAAGGTTGTCCCACAGCTTAAATGACTAGTGGCTACAATCGTTTGCAAGCAGTGTTTAGAGAAAGCTCTGATATCAATTGAAACTAGGCTGAAGATGTGAAAGTTGACTGAAGCAAAGCTGAGAAAATACTCCTGGCTGTAGCATTTCAGAAAGAAGAAAAACATACAGAATCAAAGAAAAAGAAGAAGAAAGGCAGCATCTCAAATAACCATGTGTGAGGACTATAGAACAGATATGCCACTGAGGCAGGTATGGATATAAGGTATATAAGAAAAGTTGTAGAAGGAATGTACAATTCAAGGGAATTACCAAAAGAAGTTGTGCAGGAAAAAATGGGAAAATAAAAAGGCAGACCAGACTAAGAAAAAATACAGGTTGACTAGCAAACAGGTAAAGAAAGCAGTTGCAGTAGAAAAGAACAAGTCATCAGAGATGATGTCATAGCTTTTAAAAAGAGATTCAGCAAAAGGGACAGCAGCAATCTGCTCACCAGTTCACAGGACATCAAAGTCAGATGGAAGGAGTATTCTTAGCAGCTTCTGAATGAAGAAGTCTCTACAGCAGCTGTACTGCCACAAACACAGCCAACAATGAAACTGGAAGAAAAACCCACTCTTAAAGAAGTAAGAACAGCATTAAGGGTAATGAAGTGAAAGAAAGCAGCAGGTTCAGATGAATTCAAGGCAGATATCAAGATGTTGGGTGAGTTATGGGAGAAATGGCTCCTGAGTGTACTCATAGCAGTATGGAGATAAGGACATATCCTAGGTGACTTGAGAATAAGCATTCTAGTGCCAGTGTACAAGAACAAAGAGGACATTGACAAGTGTGGGCAGTACTGATGTATCAGACACCTGTCGCATTGCTTGAAAATGTTAGAGAGGGTGATTGATAAATGAATACACATTTTAATATAAGGTAAGGTGGGAGCTGAACAGTTCAGATTCAAATCAGGATCCCGCATAATGGATCCAATGAATGCAGCGAGACAGATAATGGAGAAGATGCTGGAGATGAGTAAAGAGTCAAACGTGAAATATCTAGGTTTGGAGAAATTATATTGCAAGGTACCATAAAAGTGATTGGGCAGTTCTGTAGTGCTACAAAGTCCAGGCAAATCTGGAATAATTGCTATAGGCTATGCAAAGGAATTCAATGACACATGTATGAACAGTGTTCAGACTCACAGATAGGTGCTCAGTGGGAGTGGGCATGCATAAGAGTTCAGCACTGAGCCCACTGCTGTTAATACTTGTGACAGATAACATTAGGAAACAGGATGGAGGGGAAAGATCAGTAAAGAATTAGTCTGAAAATGATAAGGCATTAGAAACAGACTGAACAGAAACTTTAGCAAATGATAGGAGAATGGAATTCAAAACTGAAGGTTCATGGGATAAAACTCACTACAGACAAGAAAGTAAATAGTGAAAGCCAGAAAAAACTGAAATACTAAAGGGAAAATATTGGAACAGGTTTACAGCTTCAAGTATCTAAAAGACTGGATATGAAGAAATGACATCTGAATGAGGAGATCGAATCTAGAATCTAGAAGGACTTTAGCTAATTGGTGCAGAGTGTTATGGGTAATAGTAAAATGCCAAATTAGCTGAAAAGTAACATGCACAAAGCAGTGGTATAACTAGTACTTCTGCATGATACAGAAACCTGGTCATTGAAAGTAAAGCATTTAAGGAAGCTTAAGGTTATGTAGATTAAGTGCTTATTGAGACAGAGGTGGAGGGAAGCATGCAGACGTGTTGGACATGTGAATAAATGATGATCTCAAAGCAGAAGGAAAAGTAGCGCCAGTTGCAGAGAAGGTCACAGAGGGCAGATCATGGTGGTTTGGGCACATGTGCAGGAAAGAGAAGCTGATTTGTTGAAGAAATTCTGGGAGAGATTATCAGGCATGAGTGTTGAAAAAGGTATAGTGTGGTATTGAATCAAGAATGGTAGTGAACCCAATCCCATGTAGAAAAATGTGGAACATTGGGGTCATGGTGATAATGATGATGATGATGTTGGTGACTAAAGGTCAAATGTATTTGCTATTACATCAAAACCAGTTAGATATGTTTTTAACCATTGCTCATGCAGCATAGATACATAGTAGCAATTAAAAGCTGAAAAAATCAAATGCTTTCATTTTCTGTGTACTTCCCTACTGCACTATGTGTATAGTGCAAGGTGCCATGTTATACAGTTTGGGAACTACTGTATCATCCAGCCACAAATTATGTTGCTTTACCCATTTGTCTGTTTATGATGAGGACCAATGGCTTTTACCAATATGCTTCTCATTCCATATCAGCAAAAGAGAATGAATGAGTCTTACATTGGGTTATGTAGAGTTTACAGTCATCCACATGATTTGAGATATAAAATTTGTTCTGTAGCAGTCTAAATGAAGCCACATTGAGAACAGCCACCCCAAAAAAGTTAGATATTTTGTTCCAGGTTTGTATGTGGCAGTGATGAGGGAATCGGTAAGTAATATGGCATATTTTAAAATGAAGGCACACAGGAATGTGCTGCCATATATGTTGGCAGAGTTATTGTTGAAGCAAGATGCACATCACAAAGATCACAAAACAACAGGGAGAAAGGAATCATTAGCCAGAATATAATGATGTGGACTTAGGTAACAAATCCTGACAGATGGTAAATCTTGGGCAGGTTCAAACTGACAAAAGCAATATTAGATGGCTACTCCAAATGTGTCACACACCAACCAGCCATGGTAAGAATATTTCAGCAGACAGACAGTAATGTATCAATGTAACATTCTACAGAGCTGATAGATGAACCTCCTGAATGGCATTTATGTTGGGTGATAGCACTGTTTAATTCCGCAGTTTCACTTGTTCAACTTGATCCTGTTCTAGAGTTATGAGTATGACTGGTCTGCAATTCTCAAATGGGAACCAAGCCATTCTTGGTGCAGACTCATGAGTGTTTGAGGTAGGAAATGAACAGAGAGTTAGAGCTGTTATCCAAAGAAATGCAAATGAGTATTCATTCACCATAGTTTTGCATAGCTTCACTGTTTAGAAACCTTAGTTATAAGCAGAGTTTCTTCTCTTGCAAGTCATGTGTGAACTAAACAAGATTATTTTTTTTATCCTGAGTGGAAACGTTCCAGCCAGACATATTCAAAACATGAGGTGGGTATATTGAGACTTTAGAATATGTCTTTGATACCATGCCTCATGGATGACTAGCGGGGGGATGAAAAGCTTTTAGGATGGCACTGGCTAACTGACGACATACTTAGAAAATCAGTGATTAGGCTTGCCTGGAGAAAAATTACAAACACGTGTCTTGCATTTAGACATTAGAGATAGTACTGTTTAGTGTACATGTGTTAGAAGTAATGATTTGCTTGGTCACAAAGACTAACCTGTCTTGTTATAATACATTGAATGGATTATTAATAAACAAAATGACTGGTTTTCAGTTGAACGTGGTAAGACTTGAAGGACAGGGAATTGTATGACAGCTGAGATTTGATGCAAAATGTACAAAATTAGACACAATTGTTCTGGAAACATTCATGTCAGAAATTGTGGTTGTGTAAAAGGCATCACAGGACAAGTAAGAAATTAAATACAATGAGGTGTAATTTATTGTCTGGTAAAAGCAAACTGCTGGTGCATAAGACATAACATGCTTGTCTTGTGCTAAATACCTTTAGCAGCAGTTGTGCTCTTAATGTACAATTTACCTTACAACAAGCCATGTGTCAGCCTGTGCTATTCTACTTATAAAGTGCATCTCCCCAACAAAACAAACAAGTAAATACATAAGAAATTATTAAAAAAAAATAGAACACAAAATGTTTCTATCACTGTGCTTCTGTCAGCCTGAGTCATTCATACACACACACACACACACACACACACACACACACACACACACACACACACGCACACACACGCACACACACGCACACACACACACACACACACACACACACACACACACACACACACACACACACACAGTTACTGACCTAATCTATGACTTTTATCGGGGCATATTTGAGATGATGCTTACGGCAACTTCAAAAATTTTGTTCAGGATAGTGGGGAAATGCCCCCACTCTTCTTCTGATAAGCTTCATGGAATCATTAACATACAACTGAACTGTCACTCTTCTGGTTAGACATTGATCACTGTTTAATGCTTCATATGAAGAACAGCATAATAGAAATTAATCACCACCTTATGCTGCACCACAGTGCCCGTGTTTTAATATCAATTCATGTACCTGGTATGGGGATAGAACCTAATACCTTCTGATATTTCTTGCACCAAGTGAATGCATACTATCTGCTGAACAATTTGGTATCCTTAAACACAGGGAATATATCTGAATGCTGTTCAAAAATTTCTCTGCTATTTTGCATCAGTACCATGGATGTGGCGCAGTGGTAGCGTTGTTGCCTCACAGCAAGAAGTTCTCCCTTTCGATTCTTGGCTGGAGTGCAGGGAGTGCCTTCTGTATGGAGTCTGCATGTCCTCCCCGCAGTTGGGTGGCATTCAAAAGACATGCGTAAATGGGTGTGCCTTCATTGAAGGTTGGACATCAAGCTAGCACCTCGGCGTTCGTGAAAATCTACTGCCAATCATTAGCGGACCGGAGTTCTGCTGTGGTGACCCCTAACTGGGAAAAGCCGAAAGACAAACAACAGCCGTGGATGTGCGATATAACTTTTATACTGGATTATTGGAGGGGAGTTCTATATCAGGCAAGAATGAAAAAGTTCAGTTTATCAATGATCATCGATGTGTAGCATGATTAATAAAGTACTGCATGTATCTGTTAGTGTCATATGTGTAAAAAATTTGCTGGTTATAACATTTATAAAAAACAGGGTAATATGAATATTAATTAATTATAGTTAGGTTTATGAACAAGTACGACACTGAACTAATATAAAATCAGAATTTGTTTACACATGACTCTCATTAACTACTCACTAATATTCATAAACGTCTTAAAACTGAACACAAGCTTTATTTTACTGGGCTACTCTAATACACCTACGTTAACAACTTTCATTTTGTGATAGGTTTAAAACCTGGCACAGTACAGTTCAGAAAACAAGTAGTGAGACCATTTACAGCAGTGACTAGCAATTTGGTCCAGATGACACAACTGCAGACAAAGAAAAGCAATGGCAAATTGTTTTGCACCACAAGAGATGTGGTTTAGCCTACAGTGATAGTGTTAGCACATATTTGTTATAGATATTTTGTCTTGTCTTTTTTTTTTTCAAATCCTTACTCCCTACTGCACCTGGGCGGAGCTCCTCGCAGCACATGGTTTGTTAACACATCAAGCTAAATGCTAAATGTAGGATGCAATCAACTCCAGGGAAGTGCAAGAAATGTAGGGTGTGTACCAAAAGAAATGCACTTTGAAATGTAATAAGTACTATAGAAGACCAATTAAATTAATATCAAATAATTAGAAATGTGAAACTATGAGAAGGCTTCAATAAGCTTACAGCACTTTAGTTGTTGATTGAATTATTTAAATTCTATATTGCAATTTTTTTGTCATTGATTATTAATATGTTAAAATTTAATACAACTCTTTAAAAAAAACAATATTCTGAATTCACTTCTAAGACATTGTTACTATAAAAAAGGAAAATCAGGCAATGTTTCACTTAAACATTGAATGTTACAGTCTCCTTACTGAGCACACATAACATTAATGAACTTAATTAACAAAGTTTGGTCTATAAGAAATGCAATAAAACACAGTTATGTGTGCATCCCTCCAATATATTTTAACTAAAAAAGAATGTAAGAAATATTTTTTCTTCCTAACTGATAAATCATGCATATTCTGCAATTATATTATATCTTGTAAATGCTTAAGTATCCTTCCCCACTGCATTTCCCTAACTTTCTTATTCCAGAAATGTAAACCCCAAACTTTAGTTTCTTTCATAGTAATGTAAATACCATGCATTGTAATTATGTCTCCATATTCCCCACTTTCTTTACTAATACTTAATCCTACACTTTCTAATGCATCTATTAAATACTGTATTTTTTCAGTCACGCAGCTTTTGCTCTTTACTATAATTACTAGATCATTAGCATAATTTATTATCAAAGGAATCTCACCTTGCCCTAAATATTGTACTTCAGGTCTGCTCATCTCTTGCTTCACTTTTTCCTATAACCCTATTCCTTATTAATCCAAATAATATTATCCTTAAGGGACATCCTTGCTTTACCTCATTCTGAACTTTATTCCTCTGCTCTAGTCATCTATTGTTGGCCTTACCCTTGGAAAGTTATAACCCTTAAATTTAACACTTTACACAGTATCCCACATTCCTTCAACATATTCTTGCATGTACTACATTGAAATAAGATTTATGAATATCACGTACCATACCTTTACCCTGTACATCCATGTATCTGATGCTTTTAAAGTTACTGCTGTTCATATCTTCATGGTTGTTTATTTGTTATAATGCTTCCTTCTGTTGTTTTGACACAATCATTTCATTGAATGTAGTTGTTCCCACCTTTTTCTGTTTTTTTTTTTTTTTTTTTTGTTATTCTGCAGTGCTCTGGCTCCATGTAATTATGTTTGGAATGCCCTCTGATCTTTGATGCCATGGAAAGGATTCACTAAGGTTGTCAGTTCAGTGAGTGAAAGCATTTCTGAGGACTGAGGATTTTTTTTTCTAACAACAGTAGTGCTATCTCAATTGCTGATTTAACTTCTGATGTTGGAGTCCTATATCCTTATATGGATGATCTCATTTTAAGGTCAGTAGGAAGTTCAGATAACAGTGATGCTGATGTTGATATTAATGAAGCTGTGTGGCATCCTCCATATTACAGTGAAAGGCATTTGGGAAATTCTAAATAGTAAGGGTTCTGGTAGGATATAATGCTTTTTTCCCCTGTTGATTACTAAAGAAATACCACTGAAGCACACATCTTATTTTAGTACAATTATTAATTAAGTGGTAATCAGTCCTACAAATTAAAACATTTTGGGCTGTCCCACATATCTTGCAGTCTGCCTTGTACCTTCTATATTTATAATGCAAGGCATGTCTAACATTGCTATTCACTTCCATTAATGTGACCCAATGTTTCAGTAAAACATTCCATAGCCTTATAGTTTTCTAAATCTTCATTTTGTGGATATGCAGCCTTTTTCATCTTTAACTTAAAGAAAAAAAATTGCATCAAGGAAACATTCTGTTCCCAGCTGTATCATCTCACAACAGAAAGTGAAAAACCCAAAGTAGCAATCAATTTGTCCTAAACTGCATATCTATCAATGTCTGTGTCTTGCTTTATAGAACCATTTGACATTTTTTCAGCTAGTCTTTTCCGTTGTGTTGCCTCAGTCAGTGTTGCCACTCCTACATAGTTTCTAGTTTCCTGAATTTGCTGTTCTTCTTCCTGAATTCCATCTATATGCTGATCCCTCTGAATTAGTGTCTAACTAGTTCCTTTCTTCCAGATTTATTGGTTTCACCCCAAAGTTATTTTCCTATCTCCAGCACACTTTTCCATTCCGTCTGACTAGGAAATATCAGTCTCATTGGTTGGTTCTTCCTCAGTGATCAGCTCTTTCTTGTCTGAAGTTTTTAGTTCGCCTTGTGTCAGCACAATCACTTCGATCTGTGTATCATTATTCATCTACTCCCAAAGTCTGTTACCTCCATACTTGCCAGCATGACCTCCAGCTTAGCTGTTCCGCCACCCTCTAGTCTCCTGATGGAATACTGGGCAGCCTCCTTTAGTGATTAAAAATAGGAGAAGTGTCCTGATGGCATGCTCAGTTTTATCTAGTAAGTATGAATATATGTCTCTTTCAAACTGTACCTCTCGTTTAATGGATTTCTCCTTTGTCTCTTTTGGATTTAACTAGGTTTTCAGTCCATGTGGGTAGAATACTAAAAACTGAGCTATTTATAGCAGCCTGAATCTAAGGTTTACCTCTCTATGTTGATTGAAACATGGAATGAATGCATTGTGTCTCCCTTTAGTCTGGCTCCAATAATCATTAATGACAAATATTTTGGATTCTCCCATTTTTAATAGGTTCATAGGTTCATAGGATGATAGTAGGCTATTGGCCCAGAGGCCCTTATAAGCTTTGTCAAAAATTTCACCCATTTTCCCACAAAGCTGGCACCTGTTTCCCCTGCCCAGCAGGGACACAGGTGGGATCCCAGTGGTGTAGTTTCTGTTTCCCATCCAGTTGTCCAGGTTTCTCTTAAAGAGGGCTAGAGAGGTACTCTGCTTGACATGGAGAGGGAGGCTATCCCATAGATGGGAGAGTCTTTGGGACACAAATCTATCCTGCCAACAAGTTATATTAATATCACAGACCAAGTTAAGGCCTTGCATTCAGGATGCTCAAGTGGAGTTTGACTGACGGATATGCAGCAACTCCATCAAGCCCAGGTCTGAGATGGCCTTGTATGCCAGACACAGGTCACTTCTGCACAAACCGTATGAGACTGAGTAGAAAGACAGGGCCTTTATCCTATCTGTATAGGACAGGTGTTTGAGACCATGGATTTTCCTGGTCAGGAACCTCTGTGGTCTCTCCAGCATGCTGAAGGGGGCATTGTACTCGATAATGGGTCTGATAAGGGAGGAGTAGAAGGATATTGTGACCTCCTTGCTCCTGAATGAAATATCCTTATTTATTAGGTGGGCCATGTAAAAAGCCTTCCTTACAATGGAGGCAATGTGGTGGTCAAAATTCAGGTTGCTATCAACCTGGGTGCCCAAGTCCCAAAGGGGATAATGATGCATTTCTTGACATTCAGTTTGAGGCTATGCTTCTGCACCAGTCATTAGTTTGGGTAAGGCCATTTTGGAGGATGTTCACATCACCAGGGGAATTTATGACAGTACCCAGCTTGTAGTCATCTGCAAACCTGGCCAGCCACAGACCACTGGTTTAGGCTTGCATCTCAGAAAATTGTATCGCAAACAGTAGAGGCCTCAAGACTGGTCCTTGGGGTACACCACTCATTACAGGACTACTACTAGAGGTGGCTTCCTCTATTTTGACTGAGTTGGTTCTATCAAATAAGCCAGTTAGCTACTCATCTGGTAACATACAGGTTGATGCCTAGCTGAGAGAGTGTATCTATTATGCCCAAGTGGGGAATAGTGTTGAAGGCTTTGGCTAGGTCAAAGTAGACAGTGTGCGCCATCTTCCCCTCATCCATGGCTTTGGTGACTGTTTTGAAAAAGTCGACCAAGTTTAACAGGCATGATCTCCCTTTGACAAAACCAAACTGTGTAGGATAAAGCATTTGGAGGTTGCCAAAGTCCTTGTTTATAAGGTTCATGATAATGCATTCTATGGCTTGCAGATCAAGCTAGTTAGGCTGATGAGACTATAACTGTCCAGGTTAGTGGACACTCCACCTTTGTCTAGAGGGATGACAATACTGTCCCTCTCTTCAACAAGTTGGATAAATCTTTTTTTTTAATTGCTAGGTCTAGTCTGTTTCCATGCTCTCTTTCCTGAGATGTTAAATCTGTGTGCTCTCTGTTATTTTAATACCTTATTGTGGGATTCCTGTCCACTGATGGATGCAATAAGCTATGAACTTATTATAGTCTGCTCCTTCCATCTTTTCTGATGTTGCTATAAACCTGAGGTCTTCCCTCCTAGACCTGTCTTCCATTTCAGCTAGTTTTTGAATGCTCTCTTCTTGGCTGCTCTTATACTGGGCCAGGGTTTTTTCATTTCTTTCCTCACAATCTGGATTGATGAGGGTTCCCTGGCATGTCGTGAGAAGGTTTTCTCAATTTCTGTCACCCTTTTATTTGTAATTAAGACATAATCTATTAATGTTCCACTTATTTTGAAAATTTCTGAGTGGGTTTGGTTAAATTTCTAAGGCATTTGAGTTGCCTTCCTCTATCTCAGTCATAGTTTGAATTAGTTCCTAACTTTTCTTTTCTCTTAATATTTTTGCAGTACCACTTTCAACTTTATTTGGCCCTCCATTTGAATGTCTACTGTCTTACTGTTATTATTTGTCATACTGGCAAGCAGATGGCAGTTACGTAGTTACCATTTAACTATTTTTCTTTACTAATTTGATGACTTTTTCTTAATTACCGATGCTTTAGCATGGAGCTCCTGCTACTGCTCCCAGCTATGCTTCTGCCATATGGAAAGTCCATACGAGTTCCATCTCTACACCAGTTGACTATCCACCTAAACCTATACAGGCCAATTTGATGTTCTTTAAATTTATTTATTATATTTGCATATGGTATAGTATCAAATACCTTGGCGATGTCAAGGTACAAATTGGATAGCTTGTTCACAGTCAACGGTCTAAGTGATCCCCTAAAAGAAGTTTAGAAGATTCATTAGACAGGAACTGCCTCTGACAAAGTTGGGGGTCAATTCTGATAAAATTTTTTATATCATACTTAATTATGTCCATTATGATACATTCCATTGCTTTCATATAAGACATGTAAGGCTGATGGGTCTGTAAATTCTCGGGGTCTGACATGTGGCCATTCTTGTGGACAGGCATTACAAATCCTGTGGGACAAAGCCAGTTGATAGGCTCATGCAGAAGATGTTGAGTAGGAGGTCCACCGGTGCTTGCTAAGTGCCATTAATTAGACAATCTCATATGTTGTCAGGCCCCATGGTTGAAGCATTCTTCATTTTGGGCAGTACCTTCAGTATTTGCTCTCGTGTGAGGATTGATGGCATGATTCCATCAAGGAGAGTTGCTGGGTTTGGAACAGATGTCTCAGGGGTGAAGCTGGACTGGTACTAAATTTATTAGTCACTATGCTAGTGATATCCACTGAATCTGAGTAGTTGGTACCAATGTGAATAAACTCAAAGCAATGTTGGATATTACTTCTTATTTGTCTAATACAACTAAAGAAAGATTTATGATTGTCTTTGGCTTTTATGGCTAGACTGAGTTTGTCATGCTTTCATTTTTCTTATGTTCTTTTTGAGCCTCTTATCCACTTGCTTGATACTTTCTTTAGTTAGGGTGTCATTCATTCTGCTATTTACTTACACGTGTTTCTTCCATTTATTACAGAGTTTATTAATGCTGGAGGACTATCACACAGATTTACTTTTAAACCTCCTTATTGGCTTTGATTTGGTGCGAACTTTCAATGTGACACATTTGTGAAGTTTCTAGTAGAACTTTTCTGCATAACTCTTAACATTGTTGACATTGTGGATAATACTGTTATACTCTATTTAGAGACTTCATCATAGAGTTGTAGGAGTTTTGTACATTGAAATTCCTTGAACATTGTGATAGTTATATCAATTGGTTTGAACACTTTAAGAGAAATGGTTACTAGTTTGTGGACAGACTTGACTAATGAGATTGATATTTTGGGGATGGTGCATACAGAAGCAATGCTTATTATGACCAGGTCAAGTATATTCTGTTCTCCAGTAGGTTCATTTAAAAATCTAGTCCAAGGAGTTATTGTTTGTAATCATTATGGAACTCATAAATGGAGAGATTGGGAACCTCCAGACGCTGGACCCCACACAGTTCGGCTTCATCAAGGGCAGATCATGCCTCCTGAACCTGGTGGATTTCTTTGAGCAGATACTCAGGCTATAGATAAGGGAAAGGAGATACACATGGCTTACCTTGCCCTTATTTATTTATTATTTATTTATTTATATTTGTTGACTGGGAGTGTCCGACTGGACGTAGGTCCATTTTCAGTGGAGGCCCAGGGAGAAAAGCTCCACAGTTAAAATAAACAGACAGTAGTTACATTGGATTACAGACCTTGCTAAAGCATTTGACACCATTCCCCATTCAGGTATTATTGATAAGCTCACCAGCCTGGGCATAAACCCTTACATCACAAGATGGATCACAAACTGGCTCTGAGACAGATCCCATAAAGTAAGAGTAGCGGGATCTATGTCTGAATCCAGACCAGTAATGAGTGGTGTGCCTCAGGGCTCTGTCCTGGGGCCCCTCCTGCTTGGCATATATTTCTCAGAAGTACAGGCAAGCACGGAAGGACTGTGGCTGGCCAAGTTTGCGGACGACTGCAAACTGGGTGCTATAATAGAGTCTCCGGCCAACATGGAGATCCTCCAGAAGGGCCTAAATGAGACTGATGCATGGTGTCAAAGCCATGGTCTCAAGCTAAATGCAAAAAAAAATGCATAGTAATCCCCTTTGGAAAAAACAGAGTACCCACAGATACAACATAGGAGGCAATCCCCTGAAATCTGAAGAAGAAATAAGGGATCTAGGGACCCAAGTAGATAGTCAGCTTTCCTTTGATAACCATGTTGTCAAAGTGGTTAGAAAATCCTTCTATGTGACCCATCTGATCACGAAAGGGTTCGCATCAAGATTTAAGGATGTAATGGTGCCCCTCTACTCTTCCCTCATCACACCCATTATTGAGTACAATGCACCAATTGGAATGTACCTGGCTAGACATCTCCAGCAGCTGGAGAGACCACAGAGGTACCTAACCAAGAGGATTACTGGCCTCATACAGTTGCCCTATGCAGCACGATTGAAAAAGTTAAGACTGTTCTCTGTTGCATGCTGCTTTCTCAGAGGCGATCTCTGTCTAACGTACAGAGCCATGTCCAACCCAGAATTGTTGAACATGCTCCATCTTAGCAAAACTAAATCTACTCGAACTACATGCTCTAGGGATATAAACCTCAACACAACAATGAATAGAACATGCTGGAGGGATAGATTCCCTTCACAGAGACTTCCCTTACTATGGAACAGGGTCCCGATCTACATAAGACAGAGCCCCTCACTATCACTCTTCAAGAGAAACCTTGATGAGTGGATGGGTAACAGAAAGTTCGCACTGGGGATCACACCAACAGCACTACTAGATAGGGGCCAAGGGTACTAGCTGCTAGTACAAGGGTCTAGGGAACTACTAAAGGGGCGGTGAATACCGCACAATGTGACTGGGCTAATATATGCCTTCGGGCAGATAGCCCAGTACCAACTTATGAACCTATAAAATCTAAGAAATGTTGTGCCTCAAATAATGTGGTTCCTAACAATTATGGAGACACCATGACAGCTTCCATCATATCTAAATGATTATTTAACACGAAACCCAAATATTTATGGGGTACACAAACATGAATGTGTTTCAAATGCAGGAAGGCCTCAGGGTCTGGTAGTTTGTTATTTTGACTTCTCGCATTTAGTAGAGCCACATTGATATGTTTCAGTTGTGGATTTGTTTTGAAGGTTAGGTTGAGAAGTCCATTAACTGGACCTTCCTTAAAATGGTACAGTGTAACAGAAAAAATCTTTTTGTTGTATGCAGAAACATAGGAGTGAAAATTGCAGACCATCTGTGGTGAAGCACATATTGTGGTCAAGCATCTCATATCATTCTTTAAACTGCAGCATAATTTTTAGTGATGAAAGCATTCTACTCAAAGTTAGGCTTATACCTGCAACTGTGACATTTATGGAAAGCCTTTTCATGTCTCTCTCCATGTCCCTCATCATACTGTGTGCCAGGACATATACACCAGTTTGGGCCACCACCATGTCATAATCATATATGTCTGATTTAAGGGTCCTAAGGGCTCTTGTAACACCAGCAATCCTGACTTCTGAGAAACAGGCTACCTTATTTTTGTCCAGCCTTGTCAGTGTAAAATCCTTGTGTCTAATTATGGCATCTCAAATCACTAGTTTATTTCTAGTTGTGTTTAATGAATGCTTGGATATCATTTGTTTAGGAGGTGCTGTTTGCTGGTGACTGTTGTTAGTGTTGCCACTTATTTATGCTGCAGTACTTAGTATATGCTAGGCCTTGCACCTAATGTACTGTTAAGGTTTAGGCTAGGACTTTTTTTAGCACCTTAATGTGGGGTAGTGAGTGCATGTACAAAGTGTAGTGTGGGTGAATGGTACCCAAAAGATCTGTTTGCATGTTAGAGTCTGGCCTCCAATTTGGCTAAGTATCTACATCTCTCAAAAGTAGACAATGGGAAGTAGAACATCAGGCACTTCTTATATGATTATTAGTTACTCATGTCAATGTACTTCTCTTTCTACAATCATACTTCAATAATATAGCCCAAACAATTACAGCTACTGCCTGTTTATTGATCTTATTAATTATATAACCTGAAAATGACTTCAATCAGGACAGTAATTGAAAAAGAACCTATCACTATCCCTTTTTTCTTCCTGCTCTACAAATATACTTTTAAAATTTCACCATTATGTCTAGGCATCCTAGCAAACAAAACAGGGAACAATGGATGACTTTACTTTTTTCCTCCTGAAATTATAAATAGTAATGACATTTCAGCATGCATTTTTACCCTAGCAACAAAGGTTAATATAGGCCCATAATCAAACACCTCAAACTATATGGGTAATCCCAATTCCAAAACTGTCTTTATTAGGTTATACCTTCCTGTCCTGTAAAATAACTTCTTCTACATCCAAACTAATTCAGCAGTTTAAAATCACTAACTTAGTCTTTAGTATGTTATCAAGTATTTGTCATCCCCCTACAAATCGACATGATCATCTCTAGTCAGTTGTGGAAGACATCTAGCTGCCCTCCGTACAAGTATTATAATTAATAATTAGTAGCCATTATTCAGTACTTACACTGGCCTATACCTGGCACACTTGTTGATAACACTTTTAAAATTGCTCCATTACCACAGCTGTCACCTTAGCAAAACTAATTCCACCATTTTTAACTCCAGTAATAATTTGCTACATCCAATATTGCCTCAGTGTGATATTTTGTTTCTGATATTCTAGAGATTTATAAAAAAGAACACACCTTAAAAACTTCCTGCATGAAGATTTTCAATTTCTTCATTAACTTTTTCAAATTCTTCCATACAAAATCATTACTCATGCAAACATTTATTTGGTAGATCCGCTTGCAATTTTTTTTCTCTGATTATGTACATTCTGTATAAGCAGACTAGTATGGCTTTTTACCACTGCTTTTAAGTTTTCCTTAAATCCATCCAGTCCTTCTCCCCCTTCTCTTTATTGATTTTATCCCATTATTATAATTTGTTTTTAGTTAATCATTTGCATCCAAAAACAGACTCTTTTTTCCTAAGATGTCTTGTTTGCAATCTGCAGTGTTTTCCTAAACTCTAAAGAACAAACACATACAACATATTATCTGTGGAAACATGATCTAATATCATTATTGGATGCATGATTATTTATTTGACTAAATAAACATGCTCAGTGGCAATCTAAAGTTTCTCTCTGAACCATCATAATTTAGATGTAGCTGACTAAAATGCATATTGCCCTGCATCAGATTTTATAAATGATATTGCAGCCAATCCAATTGTCTTTATGTAAGAACTTACACATTTTTGTAAGTGAAGTGTGGTAATATGGCGCATTAAATACTCTAGGATAAACTTTTATTTATTTTTTTAGTTGCTGTAATGTTCCATTCCCATTGTTAAGTTAAGTGAATTCAAGGTGGGTGTGGAATCTGCCAGGGTGCGCCTTGCTTCCATCCTGTTTGCAATTTCCAAGGACATGATATAAATGCACTACCAGATTTTGTACAGGATCATACCTGTGGACGTGAGGGTTGCATCTGTGTTGTTTGCATGCAGTGTTACTGACTTGGCTTTACATGACTGTGATCTCCAGCATGCAATGCTGTGTTTAATTGCTGAGTCTGAAGTGACTGGGATGAGAATCTGTTCTTCCAAGTTAGCAGCCATGGTTATTTACTAGGAGACTGTGAAACGCTCTCTACAGCTAATAGGGGAGAGACAGCACTGAGGTGTCTAAATATCTTGGGAGTCTTGCTCATGAGTGATGCTAAAGGGGCATTAGAGGTGGCCCTGTGGATGCATACAGTAGTGGCAGCACTGTAGATGTTATACTAGACCATGATGGCAAAGTGGCAGTTGAGTCTTAGTCTAAGACTCTCAATTTACCAGTCAGTCTCTGCTGCCACCTTCCCCTGTGGTCATGAGCTTTAGTTAGGAACTGAAATAATGTGTTTTAAGATACACGTCACAGAAATGACATTCCTTTTTGAGGTGTTAGGCTCACTTTCCATGACACAATGAGTTCCCTTGCAATCCAAGTGGATGCTGATCCCCAAGATAAAATGGAACTATTTCAGGTGGTTTAAACACCTAGAGAGGATGCTCTAGGAATGCTTTCTGTATGATGTGTACCAGCCACAGTCTACGAGGAGATCTCAAGGTAGACCCAAGACATGTTGGATAGAGTCTGTATCTCTTATAGCCTGGGAACACCTGGGTGTCTCGGGATGAGGTGAGAATTGTAGAAGATTGAGAAGTCTGGACTATCCTGTTCATCTTGTTATACTGTGACTCTAAAGAAAGCAAGCAGTTTAGAAAATAGATGCATGACTACACATACATACATATATGTGTATATATGTATATATGTATATATGTATGTGTTTGTGTGTGTGTGTTTTGTGTGTGTGTGTGTGTGTGTGTGTGTGTGTGTGTGTGTGTGTGTGTGTGTGTGTGTGTGTGTGCTCGTGTATTTGCATATGTTCACTTTTCAGATGTCACCTGTACTCTGTGTTTCTAGATGCTTCTATAGCTATGTGTTGCATATTTTAAGAACACATGATGGCATCTGTACTGACCTAACACACTGCACCAGGACTGGAAAACACTGTAGTAATGGCTTGTATCAGGTCTGTCTGACTAGGACTAGATCTGCAGTGAAACGACAATAAAACAGCATGGTGTGCTTCTTGGTTATGAATGTATCAGTATTTAATGCAGATGCTCAGGATATTCAACTCAGATACTTAGTGCATTTAACCTAGATGCTTATAACTGATTCTGTACCTGACATGCGGTAGAACTTGAACTGATGATCCTGATTTATTACCAGTAATGAGCACTTCTTCATGTGGATATAAGCATTCCAACACCCCATAGTGTTATTCAGAGCTCATCTTTCTAAGTCACTAAATAACCAGCACATAACACTTCATTTAAAATGCATATGTATCCTAAACCTGAGTTCTGACATTGCCACTAATCTGTCAGTCTCCTTAATAAATGCTTTGCTTCAACAGCACTGACAACCATGATGAAAAATACTGAAACTGTACAATGGAAATGGAAGGTGTGCAAATATATTGAAAATGGGAAGTTGCATTGCCTGTTCTTTCAGTAACTATTGACTGGCCAAGTCAGATTAATCAGGCACAGCTGCTGTGTATAAAAAAGAAAGGTTTACAATCCAGGTAATGTATCTTGGTGGAATGATTTGATACTTAAATGGTGCTGAAGCATTAGGACTACAGTGGTGAAGTATGCCTACAGACTTATATACTGATTGCACGACACCTCTAGCTGCATTATATACATACTTATTGCGCCGCAAAGCATGTTGGTATATCAATACTACTTTACTAGACAGAGGAACTACTGCATGGCATTTTTAGATGGATGGGTGAGAAGCTTAATCGCAAAAGGATGGAAGGGTGATCGTGGATGGAAAAGGGGCAAATTGCAACATGTAATATGAGTATACGATTGACAGTTATGTGCACAAGTAGACAAGATAGGAAAAGGGAGGATTAACGAACAATGTAAAAAGCAGAAGCTATATTATAATATAGGAGAGCAAGAATTTAATTTGGAACATTGTAGGGTTGAAAGGAAGGTATAGCTCTGGATGAAAACTTCAGAGGAAGAACTGGGCAGATACTGGAGAGGAGTGAGATTGCTAATGATGAATATAGCATACATTAATGTTTTCAGAATGTTGAATGATAAGTTTGCTGCATTCTATATGTGTATTAACTGGTATTGGATTGAAATGTTTATGACAGAGCTATTTTTTTATTCTGAGTCTTGGCAAATCAAGTTATATATATATATATATATATATATATATATATATATATATATATATATATATATAAATGGCATGTTCTTTGCAGTCTTTTAATCTGGGTAACATGACAAGTTAAAAAAAGTTATATAATGCAGACATATAAGTCAATATTATATCAAAATATTGAAATGTTTTTTTAATTGTAAGTTCATTAATGTCCATCCTCAGAAGATAATGGTCTTCTTTATAATTTAATGGCAAAATGGAATCCTAGTGACTAACACAACTAGAAGACTAATTCAGATTCTTTAAAGTATTGCATCCTCACAGCATAACAGTCTATTTTCTGAAATCTGAAGGCTAAGCAGAGGTATAATGTCCAGGACAAATGGAAGCCTAAAGTAAGGGTCAATGACTGAATGCATATAGCTATAATTATACAAACTATATACAAGATTGACTTAATGGTTATACAAACTGAATTGCTTCAGGAAAAGAAGACATTTACATCTCTCTAAGACATGCTCATATTTGTAGCATTACTTGACCAGCTGAACATTTAGAGAGCAAGCCGACCCCCAACTTCTTCAAAAGTGTTAAAATATACCTTAAGTCTCCAAAGGACCTTGGAAAAAAAGATAGAGTTCTTAACAAAAATATAAATATCCTCTGAAAAATCAAAGCACATTTGGCATTCAATCCTTTTAAGTAGCAAAAGCAACATTAGCATAAGAAAATTGACCACCTGTACAAGAAAATTGCAATTTATTTGGGTTTTTAAACTAATTCCACTTATGCAAGTATATCAGTGGATCTTAATGCTACTATTTAATAGCTTACCTAGAAAAGGAGAAATGCATATGCTAAGTAAACCATAATAAGACAGCAGTAACCATTGCTTATGCACAGGCACAGCTGGAATTCACATACGAAAGCTGTTTTTGTCCATATGGGCTGGACTATCTTGTTGGGTAAACCTCACTGTCTGTGGATAAGCCTAACAGTATGAGTGCTTGTGTGATGCTTAATACATTAGCAAAGTCCATCTGAAGGTTGAGCTGAAGTGTAAAATCCCTTCTTGCTATAATACAAGAATGTAATCTTTGTTTGACTATAAAATTTCTGTTAAATGCTAATGCATGGTTATGCAAGAAAATTTTCAATGAGTTAATACCGGTGACATAATAAGAGGCATGTTGAAGCAATAGTAAGTATATCTGGCTTCATTTAACCTTAATATAAATTATTCATATAAATTCAAACATCATATAAAAGGAAGAGGTGAAAGAGAGAAAAAAACAAGCAGATCATATGAAAAACAGACTGACAGAGAAAGAGAGAGACTCATAGAAAATATTCATGTGATAAATTTCAGAAACTTGGTATGGCAAATATTGTCACCTAGCATCAATAACTTGGTTAAAATAAGTATTCCTTTATAAAGAAGCATCTAAATGGAGCCCTGCATCCCTCTCTCACAATAGCAATTCAGCACTGTGGTGATTAAAGGTTTGCAGATGTCAGCCAATCTGAAGTTCCGTGGATGACCATATACTGTAAATTGTTCTAATTCTTTAAACTAAAATGAAATAAAATAATTACACAGATATTTGAATGTCATTGTAGCTATACACAGGAAACATATAAGTGTATTTTCAGTGCACTGTGTGCATTTAATACAAATGAGTTCAGTGGATATACCACTAGATAATTCTGAGCCATACATATGGACCAGCATTGAAGAAATGAATGAGAAGTTTTTTTTTTTTTTAAGCAGGCACTAGGCCACGACCACTATCACTATTTACATTTAACTGCAAGCTGTTTATGCTTCGCCCTAATGATTTTTTTATTGATTGACATCCAGCCAGTCACATTCCCTTGTGCTTTGTCACATGAAATCTTTGCAGATACTGGCAGGCTTTTCTGAATCTCTGTCTACATTATAAGGAAAGCCGGGGAAGTAAATCACACTCACTGTCAGGTAATCTAAATCTCATTCATCTGTGTAGCACCACTGTGGTGTTTTTTTTTAATTTTGTATACATATACTAGGCTGCAATGCTCACAGATAAAGCAGAATGTAACATTCACTTCCAACCGATACACAACTTTTTCTAATGCTTTATCATTCTTAAGAAATCTAACTAGAAATGCTTCTTGAATACCAATTAAGTTGTAAGAAATATAGAAGTATTATACATGAATAGAACTGATACCTCTTTCAAAGGAAAATGATTCAAGATATTATTAAAGTAAGCTTAAATGACATTGTGCTTTAAGAAAACAAATTATTTGTGCAAGGCAGGATTGCAAAGTAAGTATTCACTCGTACTGAGACCAAGCTCATAGTGTAAAGTATAGCTGTGCCAGCATACTGATTTTTTTTAATTACTGCTTCTGGACATTGGCCTACAGAATATAATCAATTTTCAGATACTATCCACCTATCTAGCAATATTCAATTCAGTTCAAATTTGCATAAACAATTGTTTCACATGTTAATGCATTCAGTCCCTATTTAAGTCCATACATGAAAAATATGCTGTGGGGCTTAATGTTCTTAATGGAGCCATTTTTTTTTGCATTCTGAAGTTAAAAAAAAATGCCTGAACAACAACCCACACCAGTTGTAACACCCTAGTAACCTACAGCTATCAGTTTGTACACGTCACATCATATTTCCTCATTTCACCATTTCCTTTTACAGTAACCCATGCTTATCAGGTGACATTTTACAGATACTGCAATTTGAAAACATTTATCTGCTACAACGCATGAATGAATACTAAGTCTCATGCATTTAATATTGGTTCTTATAGCTCTTACTTATTGCAAGAGAACAGGAGTGGCACTCCATAACAGAAGAAGCAGATCTCTGCATCCTGTAGTCTTCAACTGATAGCCTCTAATTTTTATTTGCTTATCCTGAATTTGAAGGGATCCAGAATCCTGGTGACAAAAAGTTGGTTTGCTTAAGTGAAAACCATTTCCTTAAATTACCAACAAGTTAAAAATTCTGTCATTTTGTTCTTCTGTTTTTGTAAGTATGGAAATATAAGTCAAAGGAGTCAAGACTAACTCTTTCAAGGTTATTCAGAAGCACCATGAAATTAAAGTATGGACGTGAGCTGAAGACATGTCTCTTGTAGATCTGGAAATTCGTGATACACATTTCACATTATCAGCTTGAAAGCATGTACTTTCAACAGCTATAAGTATCCTTAACAAATGCACCTGATTAATTTACCTGTTTTCAAAAGACCTAATTAAGCATTGATTGGTCTTTCATTGCAAAACCACAGCTGTTTTAACAAGTGCACTTGAATGTGTAGGGATGAATTTTATTTGTGGATGCAAGCCCACACTGTACACATACACCACTGCATATTGTTAGTATGTGCTCTGTGTATTAACCATTTAATGAAATGCACCTTTTTGTACATGTATAATGAGTTA
This sequence comes from Protopterus annectens, assembly GCF_019279795.1. Lineage (NCBI taxonomy): Eukaryota > Metazoa > Chordata > Ceratodontiformes > Protopteridae > Protopterus > Protopterus annectens. The sequence continues at coordinate 1,489,783,487 of NC_056731.1, read as the reverse complement.
GACAGCTGATGCAACCCTATTTGTTTCAACTTGTGATAAAATGAAGAGAAAACACCTTACATTTCTCACCTAAAAAAAGAAAAATGTTGTTGTTTGTCCACTCTAACAAATGAGAGGACAGTACCTGATCAGAACCATTTGCTATTCCATTATCATCAAAAGCAAAACAAAAAGTACTCTGAAGATTACAGTTCAGCTGGGTGTTAATCAATAGTGCATGTTTTGTCGTTCTGAATGAGAGGCACATTCATATCTATTAGCCCAACTGACCAGTAATGACAATAATCAATTTAAACTATGGGAACACATGATCAATTGTTTTATAAGTGAGGTACTGAAAAGTAAAGACTAATAAACATACATTTGATACTAAATGTATACACAAATAGTTTTTATGCATGGTATCAGCTACATAGTTAGCATGCAATGTAATTTATTACTAAAACAAACTGTTGATCAAATTGCAAAGCTAAAGTCATTCTATAACTACCTGTATTATCTAGTTCAGGGACACAAGACAGCCAAAACGTAACAGTGCTAAGCTGACTCAAAGCAAAATGTCATTATAGATAAGGCATCAGTCAGGGAACACAGATACATGTGCGCCCACACATGGTCACACACACACATGGTCACTCACACACACACACACACACACACACACACACACACACACACACACACACACACACACACACACACACACACACACACACACACAAACCAGTGTAGGAAGGTCAGAGGATTTCCAGCTCACCTACATCATGGATGTGGGATATTTTAGGAAAGTGGATCACTCAAAAAAAATCAATATGGACACAGGGAGGATGCTCAGAGTCTGCACAGAAACTACTCCTATTAAGAGCTGAATAGGATAACCAAGCACTGTGAGGCAGTAATGATAAGTGCAGTGACATCACGACAGTCAGTGCTGGATATTTCAAAATATTAGCTAAACTTTCTAAGATTTAAAAAACACCTGCTTTTAGAGCTGACAAACATCATGTTGATTGTTTAAATATATCATCAGAGGTAGCAGATGTTCAGGATATAGCTAAAGATAATTAATGTTTGATTATACATATGGGAGTATCATGGCACAACATTAACAGAGTTCAGAATTCATGAACTACAAATTCTTTAGTGACCAATTCTGCATCTGCTGACTTCATCATAAAATCCTGCTTAACTTATGTTACACAAGATCTGATGCTAAGACTGCAATTATGGCACCTATGTCAACCAAAAACATTTGCATCTATATGCTAGCAGTATAAACTGTAACAGATAGTAGTTAAATATTTTGATACCTTGGATATCTTTCCATGTTGTGAATCTGGTCAACAAGCATATTGCATTTATAACATTTAAAAACTCAGATGATTTTCAACTTTTCCATGGCCATACTATTTTGTATTGGCATCATTAAAATGCCTGAATACTATAGGAATGAGTTAGTAACTTTGGCAAAGATCTTGCGTTTAACTGAGCAATTTGTGGACATTGCAGAAGATGTCTTAGAAATTACCTCGGTTGAAATTCCTAAATTGGGTATTAGTGCTGAGAAGAAAGACAGAAGAGAACAGTCAGGGAGCCTCGACAAAGCACTAAAGTAAAGTGGTGCTATTACAAATTATGTTAACTGGTAAATCCACAGCAATACTAGTAAGCCAAGAGAACATTTGGTGTCTGTCACATGGGACAGAAAAGTACTGGTCATTATAGGTGTTTCAGTATTACAACTAGGAGTCAGAGTGATGGCACACTGCGAAGGTGTAAGATGGCCAAAATGGGCTGAAAAAATGAGTCAGTATAAGCCATACTTGTTGTCAAGGTGAAAGGAAGTGTGCGTGGAATGAACTTACAGTAGTGCACCCATTTTCACCTTTAAAGTGGCACTCTCATGAGCTGTCAAAGGCCTTCAAAAGTGCATGGTTTCTGATGATTTTTGTTGGCTTAGAGCTACATATTCATGAATGAATGCTTCTCATGTGTCATTTATCAACTTTCATTATGAGAGCATGTAGGACAGCATCTGAATATCAACTCTTACAAGTATGATTTATACATTACACCACCTCTTATACTGATATATATATATATATATATATATATATATATATATATATATATATATATATATATATATATATATATATATATATATATATGTGTGTGTGTGTGTGTGTGTGTGTGTGTGTGTGTGTGTGTGTATATATTTGCTCCATGAAGTTTCTTTCTTGTTTACAGATTCTTGTAGAGGCCCTGTAGTGAGTCATTTCAATTTACATCCCAACTATGCAGATCAAAAGGTTACCTAAGACTCATTTAGCTCTACTAGTTTGTGGGTATGTCAGCTGTTGCTATCATGTTGAGTCCACATTATTATATCTTAAAATGCAACAGTTCCAATTTCTTTTTAGCTAGGATCAAAGTACAAGGAAATGGTATAACTCATTTGTCTCAGAAACACTCACTAAAATGTTATTAGGATATGTCAAATCATTCTGAAGATATATGAAAAATGAAACCTGAAATAAAAAATAAGAAAGAAAAGGGAGGTGTTTATTTCTCAAAAATGGTCAGCTGTAAAACCGATTAAAACTATAAAGAGAATAGAAGTATATCAAAAATAAGGCATGCATTGCTATTTTAGCATAAAAAAGATAACTAAATAAATACATACATACATAAATAAATACTCATTCTTAACTCAGGAATGCCACAAATAACTAAAAAAAAATGCATTTACTAGTGCAGGAAAAAATTTTCTAAACTGAAAAAGAATACTAAGCTGGAAAATTATTTTTCTTTAGAAAGGACAACTTCTTCCCTAATTTTCTGGAAGGCAGCAGAAACACCTCAAGTAAAATAATCTATATTTATTCATTGAGATTTAACACTTTTGTCCAAAGACTTCAGAATAAAAAGTGCAGCAAAATAAAAAACAAAAAAAACATTTAAATACACTGGTAAAAAAATAACACTTAAATACTTGACCAATCAATTAACAGTTCCAATTCAGTGTATAGAACACATTTAATTAATGCCAATTTTGTATTTAAACTAGCCAGTATTAACAAATATGCTACTCTAAAAAAACACTTTATAGAGATGCTTTCATTAATACCAGGGTATTTGACTGCTTACGTATTAACTTGTCAGAAAGTTTCTCTTTTAAGAATTTTATTCTTGTAGTTACCTCTACTCTACTAACTCTAGGACGGAATCATAAAACTTTTTAAAAGACTTATATACAGAAGAATGCTTAAATAGTGCATTATTTGTATTTCTTTTCTTTATATTATATAAGCATTCCTTTATTCTAGCACTTAACTTCCTTGTTGTCATTTCTACGTAAAAGAAGTAACAACAGGAGCATGCAACAATATACACTATGTCTGCTCTGTTATTCCTCTACTTATAGCATATAAGTGTTGGAACACTTATATGCTATAAAGAAAAGAGATACAAATAATGCACTATTTAAACATTCAACTACAGTACATCCTCAGAAAAAAAGGTGTCTATAAGGAATCAAAGCCCTATCACCCACAGTGCCAGTTGAAGCATGGACAGGTGGAGATGGATGAGAGATCCCTTGTATTGTGTGAGTAGATCCACTCTGTGGGGTAACTTGTGATGATTGCCGTTGGCTAGATGCAGAAGTAGAGGGAACCAGTGCTGGCTCGGCCAAAAGGGATTCACCAACAAGGTTTTGGGAGCATCCTGTTGAAATTTGAACAGAACTTATGGAATGAGAGGAACGGGAGGGAATGCATGAAGAAACATCCCCTTCCATGAAAATGATAGGACATCCACCTTCCACACCAGAGGATCTGAGACTATGGCACAAAACACAGGAAGGTTATTTTCAGAGTGGAGGGAAAGAGATCAGCTTGAGGACTACCCCACTGGTGAACAATGTCCAGAAACACATCCCTGTGAAGTATCCATTCATGGGATTGAGTGAAGGACCTGCTCAGAGTGTCTGCCACAATGTTATGAACTGAAGGAATGCAAACCGCCTAAAGAGTCACTTAATACTTGACAGCCAAATCCCATACCAGAAGTGCCAGCCAGCAAAGAAGGTGTTCATATACCACATAACACCTAACTCTGTATTGTCTGTGAATACCTTGAGAGCCCACGGAGAGAAAAGAGGATGAAAGTCCTGAACAACCAGCATGAGTTCTCATCTATTTGATATTGTTGTGCTCCTTCTGCTGACGTGTCGACCACAGTCCCTGTACCATCAGGGAGCCAGATGTTACTCCCCATTCCACATCTGAAGTGTTTGTGAACAGATCCAGAAAGGGAAGAGGGGGATGAAAAGGGGGCCCTGGATTCAGAGGCAACTGCTGAATCCACCAGAGAAGTTCCTTCTTGAGACAAGGAAAAGGAGGAATTGCAAAGGCTAGAGGATGTGCATGTTGAAGCCTCACTGACTTCAGAAACCACTGGAACTTTCTGATGTAGAGTTTGGCCAGAAGAAGTATTGGAATGGTGGAAGCCATGAAATCCAGAGCTCTTAGAAACTCCCTGGCTGTAATAGAGCCCAGGGGAAGAAAAGTTTGAAAGTAAGAAATGAGAGTTAATGCCTTTGGAGAAGGCAGGGATGCCATCATTGGCACCATCTGCATCCTGCAACCCAGAAAGACATGATCCTGAGAAGGGGTCAGGGAAGACTTTTTGAAGTTTATCATGAACCCCAGGCTCTGAAGAAGAGAAATGGTAAAATGAAGATTTTGTAAAAGGACTTCCGGAGAGGATGTCTGAATCAGCAGGTCATCCAAGTAAGGAAATATTTGGATCTCTTGAAGCCTACAAAAAACAATCACAGAAACGAGGCATTTGGTGAACACCCTTGGGGCAGTAGAAAAGACAAAGGGCAAAGCACAAAACTGAAAATGTCAGGAAGCAACAGAGAAATGTAAAAACTTCCTGAAAAGAGGATGGATTGCAATATGGAGAAAAGCATCCTTGAGATCCAGGATCAGCAGAAAGGCCTGAGGAAGCAAGAAAGAAAACAGTCTTCAAAAAAAGTGTTTAGATGAGAGAGGGCTAGAATCTGTCTCCAAATGCCCTCTTTTCTGGGACCTAGAAACATTCTTAAATAAACCCCTTCCCCTTTTGGGACACAGGCACCCCTACCTCTTGAACAGTACCTTGAGAAAAGAGATCTCAAAGAACCTCTGGGAAAAAAAGGAAGTTGTTCCTGAGGAAGCTGAGGAATGCCCATAAAATGAGGATGGAATATCTACACCATGAAGTACCCCCATCAATGATTGACAGAATCCAAGAATCCTGGGTGATTCAAAGCCAAATAGGAAGAGTAAGAGAAAGGTGAAGAGAAAGAGGAATGTGGCTGGGAACAGGCAGATAGTCAGACAGCACCTGGCTTGTCAGGAAAGGAAGGCTTTTGAATCCCTGCAATCTGAGTGGCCTTAGCAGGAAGAGCCTGTTTTCAACCCTTTTTACCTTTAGCAGGAGGGCGAGATTTTCCCTTAAAAAAAAAAAAAAACAGAAAGCTAAACGTGTTTCTCCTACTTGTAGGGATCCACAAAGTGAGTGTTTTTTTAGGGCAAGACAAGGAGTATGGTGTGAGAAGGCTGGTTTAGATGGGTAGTTTCTCTGACATTTAGGCACAGAAGAAACAGACACATGTTTAAGCTCTTGTAAGGCCTTCCGCTTGTCCTGAAGAGGCTTAAAAAAACATCAGCCGCTTCCCCAATCAAAAGTTTATTATCCAGAGGAGCATCCATCAACTTAGCCTTAATATCATCAGGTAAAAATTGAAGCCTAAGCCAAGAATAACTTCTCATTACTAAACCAAAAGCAGCAGCCCTAGAAGAGGCATCTGCTGCATCAAAACTACATTTGATAGAATGACGAACTACTTGAGAGGAAGTCCCTAGCAAGGAAAGAGCAGAAGATTTACTCTCAGAGTCTGGAAGATCAGAAAAAACTGACAAGCCTTAGAAAGAAGAGCCATCACATACATAGATATATGGAGCTGATAATTAATTGCTCTAAAAGCTAGGGCAGCCAAAGTATAAACCTTCTTACACAGCCTGTCCATGGTTCTGCTGTCCTTGTCAGAAGGCAGTAATTTGGATGAAGGAAACAATAGAAATGGCTTATTGGAGGATACAGACACCACAGTGGGGTCAATGGCAGGACATTTGAACAAAAAGGAACAATCTTCAGACACTCTATAAAACATATCAGGCTTCTTTGGAGCAGGAGGACGAGAATCAGGTGCTTTAGAGGCATTGGAAAAAAACATCTAGTAAAGCAGGCAAAACAAGAGGAATAGCTGTAGGTTTAGGAGATTCCATCTGCAGTAACTCATAGTACCTCTTATGGATATCAGAGACCTGAGTACAATCCCACTTAAACATTCTATCATCCTAGAGATTGTGCCCTCAAAGGAAATTCCCACAGAAGGAGTATCTGGACTTAGATTCCTCCTCCTCTGACCCATAGTCTAAAGGAGAAGGAATATGACTAGAATAATTAAGGGATTCTTCATCAGAATTCAATTCTTCCTCAGAAGAATTCAGTTCCCTGGGCCTTTTAAGTGGAGAAGAGGCCCAAGGAGGAGCAGAAACTGAAACCCCTTGAGGAGGTCTTAATGACAGTAAAGCATTAAATAACCCTTGAGTAAAGGCCTGCCACTCACTTTGTGGATCCCTAGCAGCAGAAAAAATATGTTTTCTGTTTCTTTTTTAAGGGAATGTCTGTCATAGAAAATTGAAAAGGCTCTGACTCAGGACAGCATTCAACAACTATAGTAGAAACTTCTTCCCTAAAAGAATATGCAGAACCCCCCTTGACCCCTCAGAAACAATCAACTGTGGTTCCCCCAAATGTCTGAAATGGATGCCTGCAAAGACTCATCAGACATGCTGCCTGCAAGATCCTAACCAGTGTCCAATCCAGAAATGGCAGAGAAATATGACAACACAGCCAGACGAGCCTCTGGATTTGTAACAACCTTGGGAGAAACACCTGGGAGAGACTGGACAGTGGAAGATTCCGGTCTTATATTTGTCACCCTCTTCTTCCCTGATGGTTGACCCTCAGGGTGGGAAGTTCCTTCCATTGTATTTTTAGTAAGAAGCTTAAGGCGCTGGTTCTCAAGATACAGTGAAGGGAAGAAAGCCTACTATGAAGGGTTTTCAGGACAAACACCTGACAAATTGAACAAGGCATATGGTGTGAGAAGCTCCTAGGCAAAAAGGCAGTTATCATGGTGGCCTTTATGGGGAATCTGTCTCCCATACTGGCATTTACCCATCCTGGGTGATATTAACCCCAAACAGCACAAAAAATTCAAGAAAAAGAACAGAACCCCAAAAGGGTACTTATCTGCAATGGTGGCAAGCAGAAGTAATCACTGGAATACAAAAATGCAGTAAAAATGGCAGAAAATCCATGTAGGCAAACAGACGAATGATTAGAATCAGCGTTCATACTAGCGGTAAAGAAGTTCTAAGGATGGTATGCCTGAATGTCACCTTTGTGCCCTACACTATGCGAGGAGCATTTGAGAAATGTTCAATGTACCTTAAAGCAATGATAGGCCTTGGCAAATTGGCTGGACATCGGGCTTCTATGGCAGGGAATCCCAAAAGTGATGAATACTGCATCGGTGAATGTAAGGACATCAAACAGTTCATTCAGGATTACCAGCAATGAAATATACAATCTACATAGTCATTTTAGTAAAGGGCTACCCTCAAACTTAGTTCAGGCTGTAGGTCTCATGAAGGCCTCAGTTCATCCTCCACAATTGTCCCTAGGTGTGTTGTCACTCTCCATGCCTCCAGACTCTTTGAATGAGCTTCTGTTAACCCCCTGTTGATGCTGGACAAGCAATCATCTTTTAAACAGCAGTGACGAGGAATTAACCCCTCATTGCTATATAATGGATATAACTTTCTGACAAGTATATTGTGAGAAATTTCCTTAAACCAGCCTTTTGTTAAAGACATGCTCACATATTTATTTCACTAAACATGTCACAGCTGGGGTGGGTAAAACTTTTGAATTGATACCATAGGTTGCGGACCTCAACAATCTACTGAAATTTGTGTTGACCAAGTCAAATCTGGGTGTCACAATACTGAAAAAGTTGAAAGAAAAGCATCCACTGGCACAGTTTTATATTCCCATCATTCTGCCCATTCCCTCCGGTAGAGATCTTTTGAGTGTGTACCTTTAACTCCCAGTGGGTGTGGCTTCAGCCTTTAAAAAATGAAGTTATCACCTTACAGTTCTAACAAATGCTCATTTACAGAGTTCAAATATCAAAACAATTGTGTTTGCCATCATGTATGCTTCAAGATAAAATATTCTGATACCTTGTATGTAACATGGTTTTGGAATTATTAATGCAAATATGAACATGCAATATTTGGCACCTAGAAGAGCAGTAGGAGGAAACTGCAGAAACACCTGGAGACATCACTCAGCTGTAATGAGTTCAATCATTGAAGAAGGGCATGGTCTCTTGTGAAGCTGGGATGCCTACTTTAGATAATACAAAGGTTCACAGATAGATTAGTACTAAGTTAACCGCCTTTGTGCCATTTTAACGTTAGCCAAGCATCCCATGTAAGATTCAAACCCTACACTTTGCGTCCGTAAGGTAAACACCTTAGCCAATATATCAGCCTCCCATCAAATATCAGGCTTGCCCGGGATTTGAACCCAGGACCTCTCATACTTGAAATAAGAATCATACCCCAGACAGACAAGCACATCAGAGAAATGAAGGCCTACTTGATTGCAAGAAACTCTTTTTTAATGGCTGAGTATTTCTTTTTTGCCATTTTTCTAATTCCTGCTGATATAACACAGATGCATTCCTCCTCACCTTGAGTGCTTTGCGTTAGCACTGCCCCCCAAAAATACCTCTCCTGTTTCTGTATATCAAGTAAATAATTTAGTAAAATCAGGAGTCGCTAATACAAGTTGAGAAATCAGTACACATTTTAGTTTAGTAAATGTTTTCCTTTTATTTGTTTATTTTATTTGACATTTCGTAACTAGGATAGTCCGACTGGGCAGAGATTGCCCATTTTCAATGGAGGCCTGGGGAGAAAAGCTCCAACAAATAAACAGAAAACAGCAACAACATACCAAAGTTACAAATGAGGCTAAGTTGACATTTCAGAGAAAAATACATGAATTGGTAAAATATATTACATCAAATATAAAACTTAACAAGATGTATATGTGTGCGTGTGTGTACACACACACACACACACACACACACACACACACACACATATATATATATATATAGATATAGATATATATTTATATATACACACATATAAAGCTATATATAGCTTTAGAGAGATCAAGGAAGAGGGTTGAGACAAAATCACCTCTATCTCTGGCTTTATTTACTGTATCAGTAAAGGTTAAGAGAGCTGTAATGGTACTATGTGCAGGTCAGAATCCATGTTGCGAGGGAGAGAGAAGTTTATTTTTATTAAAGTGATTAAGGAGTTGTTTGCGGATACATATTTCAAGAATTTTGGATAGTAGTGACAGTATAGCAACAGGGAGGCCATGGTGGTGCAGCGGTTAGTGTTGCTGCCTCACAGCAAGAGGTTCTCCGGTTCAATTCTCAGCTGGGGTGCCTTCTGTGCGGAGTCTGCATGTCCTCCCTGTGGTTGCATGGGTTTCCTCCGGTTTCCTCCCACATCCCAAAGACATGCTGTAGGTGGATTGGATACTCTAAATTTGCCTTAGGTGTGCGTGTGCGCATGTGTGTGCCTTCTGTGGAAGGTTGGGCGCCGGGCTGGCAACTCGACACTGTAAAACTCCACTGCCAATCATGAGCAGACAGGTGATCTGCTGTGGTGACCCCTAATCGGGAAAAGCCGAAAGAAGAAGTGGTAGTATAGCAACAGGTCTGCAGTTAGAGAGTTCTGTTGAGTTCCCACCCTTGTCAGGTGGAATAATAAAGAACTTTTTCCAAAGGGTAGGGACATAAGCTACATTGATTTATCTATTGATGAATATAGAGATAGGGTAGACTATAGAAACAGCAGCAATTTTTTAGGAATTTGTTGGGAAGATTATCAGAGGAAGAAGAGCAGGGTTCGAAATTACTAAGGAGGTCTTTAATGAGTGATGTAGGAACAGGTTTGAGAAAGAAAGGAGACTGAGAGGGGGATATGGAAGATAGTGGGGTAGTAGAAATGGAGGAGAAGTTATTTGTTATGTTTGCAATGCTTTCTATGAAATATTTATTAAATTGGGAGGCAATGTCAGTTATGGTATCATTGGTAGAAAGTTGTGGCATAGAATTTGTGCCAGGGTGGAGTATGTTTTTGAGAGTTTGCCAGAATATCTTAGGATTGGATTCGTTGATATGTTGAGGGTCTGAACAAAACAGTTATTTTATGTTTTCTTATGTTTTTGGCTGAATTTCTTAGTTCTGTATAGTGTAATAAATTAGTAAAGGATTTATTTTTCATATTAGTTTTCCAGGCCTTATCTCTGCTGCACATAATGGATTTTTTGTGTGATAACAGTCTAGGTGAGATATTACATTTGGTTCTTTTTCTTCTAGGGGGGTAGGCTGTTTAATATGTTTAGAAATACTGATTTAAAGTTATATACTGATTCATCAAGAGGTATGTATTTAAGGAAAGACCAGTGTATAGAGCACAGGATATTGGTGAAAATAAGTGGGTTGAAGTTAGTTAGGTCATGAATGGTTTTATAAGTGTATTATTTGTTAGGCTGAGAGATAAGTCTGGTGGTAGTGGAAGGATGGTGATCTCCAAAGGACCAGGGAGTACTGCTGATTCTATATGGTTGTTTGGATGGAATACTAAAATCCAGTCAATGGTTGAGCCAACGAGGTTGGATTTGTTGGCATAAGTGGGGTGATGTATTAGTTGGAAAAAAACAGAGGTTGATAGTATAACTGGGGAAATGTGTGGAGAGTTTCAGACAGTCAATATTGACATCACCTAGGAATATGGTTTCATGAGAAAAATTGAAGGAAACCCTGGATAATATATTTTCTAGAGTAGATAAATTGTTGCCCAGTAGAATGTAGAGAGTAATGTAATTATAGTAAGCATTTTTGTGTTTGCTTGTGTAGCACACAGAAGCCATGAAATGTTAGTCTAGGTCAGTTTCCTTGGTTAGTTTCCTCACAGCAAGCACAGTCTTCAGGTTATCAGCACCACTGATCTTCACAGCTACTTGTTGGTGTATTTGCTCCAACGTCTGTTGAGTTACTAGTTTCAGTTCTACAAATATTTTTAGAAACACCTCTAAGGCTGACGTTTCCAGGAGCAGCAGAAGAGGAAAGCAAAGAGTTTTACAGTAAACACACCAATCCATCTGAAAGGTCTGAGATTACCAACAAAACAATCTAATAGGAAATTGATAGCCCTATATGTTTTGACACTTGGCAAAAAGGCCATTACAAGGAATGGTAAATGGTGAGTCCTTGGCCAACTGCTTGTCCACAGATCACTTTTTTCCTTGAACTTTACACTGGAAGCAACCGATATAAATATGTTTTAATCTTTCATAAAGGTAAACAAAAAAACATAGCCCACTCAACTTTTAAAACAAATTACCAGAACCTTTAAGGGTTTCTCCAAGGAAATATTTTACAGTCCATATGGTCCTTTCAGTAATGGCTACACTCAAGCAAAGGAATAGGATATAGGCATTACTTAAGAAATGAATCTAGATACAAGAATAGCCTTGACCGGGCTGTCACACTTCATACCTCCAGGGTATTTGGATAAACCACTGCTCACTGTTTGTTGATCCGTCAAATGAATAATAAACTTCCTCATTGCCTTTGGACAGGCAACCTTACTTTATACTTATTTGAGATGTAATTTTATATATATATATATATATATATATATATATATATATATATATATATATATATTTATATATACATATGGATTTACCTCAATTCATCAAAATCACATATTGAAAAATAACCCAGTAACTGGCAGAAAACAGCAAATAAATGCTAGTCAAAACTTCCAAAGTAAGCAATAAATGTTTAATAAGAACGTAAGCGCTTTCACAGCCACAACAAGCTGCTTCATCAGACAATTTAAAAATGTAACTGCTACACTAATAAATGTTACAACCACCTATCACAGCTCACTATCTCAGCGAACTGCTGATTAAAGTGACAGATGCAACTAATACTCAGCACATAAAGCAACAATAAAAATATTCAACATGAAATGCATAAATTAGTTATATTTAACACTATACAACATCAAAAAGTGTATTCAAATGACCTAAAAAATATTTACAAAATATATACAAGATGAACCCAAAGAATGGTGTGCCCCATCCTCCCACTATTAGTGGCACTTCTAAATGCAATAGTTGTAATTATTGCCAGTTTATTGATGAATCCAGATTTTTTAGACACCCAGTGACAGGCTATCTTTGGAGTATTAAGACGAATGCTAATTGCAACACCAAGCATGTTGTTTATCTTGCCCAGTGTCAATGCTGCTTTCAGTTTTATGTGGGCAAGACTAACAGATGTCTCAAGGAAAGGAGAAGGGATCATTTGAACTGTATTCACAAAGGGCACAATTTCAGTGCCCGAGTGAAACCTGCTGAATACAGATTCAACACATTCTTTTGTATTTCAGGACCTTTATGTAGTGCACCCCAGTATACAAGGAGGAGATTTAGTGAAGCACACTGAGGTGGTGGAGTTGGAATGGATTCTTAGGCTAGGGGCACATCAAGCCATGGGACTCAATGATAATGTTCCCCTTAGACCACTATTGAGATCTAGATGTTAGAAGTAATGAATATCTCATATGAGCTGTTCATAGGATGTACAATAGCTTTATTACTCCATATACTGCTTTTATACAATTCAGTTTTGATGCATGGTTCATCTTGTATGTATGTATGTATATATTTTGTAAATATTTTTTAGGTCATTTGAATATACTTTTTGATGTTTTATAGGGCTAAATATAACTAATTTATGCATTTCATATTGAATATTTTTATTGTTTTATTTTATTTGTTGAGTATAAGTTGCATCTGTCACTTTAATCAGCTGTTCTCTGAGATAGTGAGCTGTGATAGGTGGTTGTAACATTTATTAGTGTAGCAGTTACATTTGTAAATTGTCTGATGAAGCAGCTTATTGTGACTGTGAAAGCACTTGCGTTCTTATTAAACATTTATTGCTTACTTTGGAAGTTTTGACTAAGATTTATTTGCTATTTTATGCCAGCTACTGGGTTATTTTTCAATTTTGTGCTTTACTGCCATACTTGGGTTTTTTTGAAATCACATATACAATCTCACTTTGTTGACACTTAAAATATTGAACTCCCACTTCATCAAAGCAGTGGAACAATGAAGATTTTCCCAGGATAAGTAACCACTTACCGAAAAAGAAACAAATCCCAAACCGCACAATCCCTAACCAAACCAGGTGGGGGACTATGACCCCCAAACTAAATATACCGACTTGCAGAGTGCACTACAGTTGAGAAAAGGGCAAAGTTCAGCATCTCGCACAACAGGTTACTTACCCTGGGAAGATGTTCGTTGTTCCACTGCTTCAATGAAGTGGGAGTTCTATATTTTGAGCATTGAGAAAGTCAGATTCGATAATATGGGATTTCAACAAACTGAGGTAGACCCATATATATATATATATATATATATATATATATATATATATATATATATATATATATATATACACATATATGGGTTGCATGCATTCAGTTGAAAGCATAGCTGGTCAAGCAAGCAAATCTGAGTCCTAAATGATCACATGGGGAGCTCATCATAAAGTACAGCACATTTTTGGAACCCGATAACTATATAGTTGGTATTAGGAATATATGCTTTCCCTGTTGATGCGGTATCTTGCAGTTAGTATATATATATATATATATATATATATATGTATGTATGTATGTGTGTGTGTGTGTGTGTGTGTGTGTGTGTGTGTGTGTGTGTGTGTGTGTGTGTGTGTGTGTGTGTGTGTGTGTGTGTGTGTGTGTGTGTGTGTGTGTTTGTGAGTGTGTGTGTGTGTGTGTGTGTGTGTGTGTGTGTGTGTGTGTGTGTGTGTGTGTGTGTGTGTGTGTGTGTGTGTGTGTGTGTGTGTGTGTGTGTGTGTGTGTGTGAGAGTGTGTATCTATCCATATCTATATCAATATATCTATAGCTATATCAATATATATATCAATATGTATATATACATATATATATATATATATATATATATATATATATATATATATATATATTGTCCTGTAATGTATCATTGAATGTATTTAATGTTGAGCTGAAAACACAGGCAAAATACATTCAAACATACATACAGTCTAACAAACTAAATACCAGACAAAAAAATTGACAAAGGAAATCTATTTCCACTCCCAGTCTGAACACTAAACTCCCCCATAACAATAGCCCAACATTTGTCTGAATAGTGGTAGTGTTACAGGAAGGTTTTTATTAAGATAAGGTGAAGGGTTAGGGTTCAGGGAAGGGAAGCATTAGCGTTAGGGTTAGCATCCATTACCAAGGCCCTCTGCATTTCAGTCTCCCAAAGCAGTAGTTTGTAAAAAACGGTCTTCATTCTGGTCAATTTTCCAAGGACTGGGCATCAGATAAGGCTTACCATTGTCCCCAGTTTAATTTGCATATAATGATAGAACCCTGACTAGTGTTATTGAATCAGACCTTGTGAAATATTCTATTCCATCTTGGTTTGCTGATGATTGAATAATTTGGCTTAGGAACCCTATTAAGGCTCTTGTTATAGTACTGGATATTTGGACTTGGTTTGTTGGACTTCCAGGCTTAGTTATTAACTGGTCAAAAACAGATATATTCACTTGAAATAATCTGGGCTGCAGAACATGACATCTATACTTTTGCTGGATGACATAAGGGTAGTTAAGACAACAATATTTAGGAATACCTATAACCTTCCCTTCAAGGAATTTACTGGAGGTAAGCTGTAAATTCCTACCAAAGTCAATACTAGTTGAGATCCAAAGCTGGTGGCACTTAAACATACCATTCTTACATAGGCTGCAAGTTATCAAGATGTTCTTGTTGCCCAAAATACTGACATATTCCTCATATGGCAAGGTCTAATTGGGTCACAAAATTTCAAAGGTTTGTAATGAGTTTTTCTTTTTTTTTTTTTTTTTCGTAATGGGGGAAGTCAAAGACTTAGAGTTGGTACAAGAAAATTATTTTTTTTCCTTGACAAAAGGTGGTTTAGGATACCAGGTCTCAGTTTATATGCAAAAGCAGTAGCTGAATGGCAGTTCATAAGAGCCATATGTTAAACATGCCTATTATGGTTTGGGATTGAAATAAATGTCATTTTAGAAGAAACTGGGTAAGAGATTTTAGAGATGCCAATGAGACATGGGACCCTGGAGGCCTGGAACAGTGGTGGCATAGGGTGATAAAAACAAAACATGGGGAGCCGACTAGGATTATAATCAGTAAACTGATCTGTAATGATTTTCAATTTGGGAAAAACCTGGTTCTTTGGCCTTAATGGAGTAGAGCTAATGTATCTTATGCACTAGATTTACATGGCAAAGACTATGCTCAACTTAACTGAGGAAATTCATTTCTTTGTTGGTAATGTCTGCAGTTAGTCACTATAGTTAGGGATAGACTTGCTTGCGTGTGGTCCCTATTAAAAAAAATCCCTTTACAGCAATAACTTTATGACCAAATAATGAAGCTATTCTGATAATATTCTTTCTTTAGATAACGTTTATAGTAGGAAGTCTCTAAACAGACGTTTAGATTTTTCCGTAATGCGGATAAGTGGTTATGTTGGATGATGAGGTAGTTATCAGCAGACGATTGTGAAGGAAATCTCAGCCTCAATTCAAATTCAATTCTATTTAATTTTTAATTGTCCATCTGCTGGCAGCATTCTCTGGGTAGGCTAGGACGGATTGATCATAGGCAATCCTCCTGTTGGAGATGTTTTTTAACCCATGCAAATTATTTTTAATTAATTGGGAGAGTCGCAAGTTGAAGACATTGCATTTTTGCTATTGGCTTTTTGGAAGGACAAAGGTATTATCCCTAGAGAATGGTTCTGTAACAAAATGGAGGTAGTAGCACTCATATTAGCACTGACCCTTAAAAGTTGGAAATTGACGGAAATTGAATGGAACATCGAAATAATTTCCTATGTTTCTAGAAATCTTGGAAATCCAAATAATAGGAAATAAAATTAGAATTCTAATCAGTCTTGGAATATGTGTATTGAATGTTTTACAATGTTGGGTGAAAATGAGTCCTGATCTGTTATTAGTTTTTGATATATTGGTTATCGATGTTTAATGTTTCCTCTTTTTGTTTATAGTTCTGACAGAATATGCATGTTTGTGGTAAAAAGGCATTTGCATCAGTATAAAAAATAAGAAAAGTATAAAAATGACTACATCAGGAACTTATGATTGGCCTGGAACTTGATCAGAATTTCATGATTGTTTCTGTCCTGACCACTTGCAAATTTGTCAGTTTGACATGCACTCATATATGCATACAAAAAGGGTAAGAAATAACGGGTGTGTACACACGTGCGCACACACACACACACACACACACACACACACACACACACACACACACACACACACACACACACACACACACACACACACACACACACACACGCGCACACACACACACACACACACACACACACACACATATATATGTATACAGCACTCCACATAATCAAATGGTCATAATGTTGAATGTGTTTAACACCAGCAGAATTGATTGAAACATCATTTGATCCCTTCTGCCAGTGCCACTAAGACTGCAAATTTGTACACAGTGGGGAATGGGGAATTCACCCTTTCCCCACTGTAGACCAATCTCAGAGTTGGTATATATAATTAACAGGAGGTGTTAGAGGGTGCAAGGGACTTTCCCCCCAGCAAAAAAAAACATAAGTACTTTGTTGTTTTGGTATTTGATCTTTTAGGATCGATCGTTAGGCATTTGACATTTGTGCACTTCTATGTTTAGAAGTACACCCATATATACATGCACATAGTCCCACTGTACTGACCTCTCACCAAACCAATAATCAAGTACAATGCACCTTTTGGCATGTACTTGACTAGGAACTTGCAACAGCTGGAGCATTCACAGAGGTCCTTACAAAAAAATACAGAGCGTACACAAAATGTTCTATGCAGATAGACTAAAAGCCCTATCCCTTTACTCTGTCTCCTACCAACTATTAAGGGATGATCTATGCCTAACTTAAAATGCTCTAACAGATCCAGCACTGATGGAACTGTTATACATTCAAAGAAAAATTGCATGAGGGTCACCCAATCTAGGTATCTAAACCTGGTCTGTAACACGAACAAAACACGCTGCATAGACAGACGTGTTTCTCAGAAATTACACTTTCTCTGAAACAGGATTCCTACTCAGGTAAAGCAGAGCCCTTTCCTGACCTTCATCAAATGTAGTTTGTATAAGTGGATGGGGAATCATAAATTAACTCATGGGGTGGCATCCATGTACCTTATAGACAGGGTCAGTCTGTAAAACACTAAGAGGTGTAGGCACAAATTTAAGCTATCCTCTAGCCGTTAGGGATCAAAAATTGGGCAAACTTCAGGTAATAATGGTGAGGCTTGTAAGGGGTCTTAAGCAGTTAGCCTAGTAATCTCTTATGACCCTATATATATATATATATATATATATATATATATATATATATATATATGGATCTATCTTACTACGTCGACAAGTCAAAACGCCGACAACAAAATCACCGACACCACATAACCGACATTTCACAAACACGAAACCTCACATGCCCGACACACCATAATCCCGACAAGCAACAAACAAAACAAATCCCGGTCCAAAAGCACACACACAACACAAGCACACCAAAATCCTTACAAACCAACACTAAACCTCACATACACAACTACCTACAACCTTAACCCAAACCCTAACCCTAAGGTCCGCCACTATCGCACACTCACCTAACCCGCCCTAACCCTAACTCACTTAACCCGCCTCTAACCCACAAACTATCACAGTCGCACACTTACCTAGCCAGCCTAACCCTAACTCACTTAACCCGCCTAACCCACAAACTATCACAGTCGCACACTTACCTAGCCCGCTTCTAACCCTAACTCACTTAACCCCTAACCCACAAACTATCACAGTCGACACTTACCTAGCCCGCCCTAACCCTAACTCACTTAACCCCCTAACCCACAAACTATCACAGTCGCACACTTACCTTACTCGCACCCTAACGTCCGTCACTACCGCATACATACACAGCCTTTTCCCATGTCGATGTTCTCAGTGTCGGGGTTTTGCTCCGTCGGTCTTCTCCGTTTTCGATCTTCTGGCGTCGGTGTTCTCGCTGTCGGCGTTCTGACTTGTCGACGTAGTAAGATAGACCCATATATATATATATATATATATATATATATATATATATATATATATATATATATGTAAACATATCTGTCTATATCTATCTATAAATAAATAAATATAAATAATATTTTATCTCTCTCTCTCTCTCTCTCTCTCTATATATATATATATATAGATATATAGATATGTGTGTGTGTGTGTGTGTGTGTGTGTGTGTGTGTGTGTGTGTGTGTGTATACAGAGTGTTAGAGAAAGATATAGATATAGATACAGATAATATAGATATATAGATATGTATATGTTCCACTGCATTACTTCAACACACCACAATGTCAACAACAGATTGATTGACCCCAAAAGGTTGACATATGCAGATGCTTAAAATGCTCTAACAGATCCAGCACTGATGGAACTATTATACATTCAAAGAAAAATTGCATGAGGGTCACCCAATCTAGGTATCTAAACCTGGTCTGTAACACGAACAAAACATGCTGCATAGACAGACGTGTTTCTCAGAAATTACACTTTCTCTGAAACAGGATTCCTACTCAGGTAAAGCAGAGCCCTTTCCTGACCTTCATCAAATGTAGTTTGTATAAGTGGATGGGGAATCATAAATTAACTCATGGGGTGGCATCCATGTTCCTTATAGACAGGGTCAGTCTGTAAAACACTAAGAGGTGTAGGCACAAATTTAAGCTATCCTCTAGCCGTTAGGGATCAAAAATTGGGCAAACTTCAGGTAATAATGGTGAGGCTTGTAAGGGGTCTTAAGCAGTTAGCCTAGTAATCTCTTATGACCCTATATATATATATATATATATATATATATATATATATATATATATATATATATGTAAACATATCTGTCTATATCTATCTATAAATAAATAAATATAAATAATATTTTATCTCTCTCTCTCTCTCTCTATATATATATAGATATATATAGATATGTGTGTGTGTGTGTGTGTGTGTGTGTGTGTGTGTGTGTGTGTGTGTGTGTATACAGAGTGTTAGAGAAAGATATAGATATAGATACAGATAATATAGATATATAGATATGTATATGTTCCACTGCATTACTTCAACACACCACAATGTCAACAACAGATTGATTGACCCCAAAAGGTTGACATATGCAGATGCTTACATGGAGTGAGGATTTTAATTGTGCATGAGTAGCTGACTGTCAGCATTCCATTGTTGACATTTTGGGGTTGATATTTTCACCTCCGACACTGTGCATGTCGACATATATTTATACATATAGGTCCCATTCAGAAGATCAACTTAGCAGAAAGTTGAACTTCATATGGTTGAGACCATATGACTGACTTTACGAAATGTCAAAATCTTTTGAATGGAGATTGCAGTACAGTGGGGATCAGGGAATTTACCCTTTTCCCCACTGTGGTGTGATCTCAAAAATGGCTTATCAAAGGCATTAAATAAACAACCAACAACTTTTAAATTCATAATCATTTATATTTATCTATCTATATATCTATCTATATCCATCTCTCTCTCTCTCTCTCTCTCTATATATATATATATATATATATATATACACACACACACACACACACACACACACACACACACACACACACACATATATATATATATATATATAGATAGATATGTGTGTGTGTGTGTGTGTGTGTGTGTGTGTGTGTGTGTGTGTGTGTGTGTGTGTGTGTGTGTGTGTGTGTGTGCACTTCACAATATCAAAGTACCTAAACAACAATCAGTACTAAATGGTCTGTTTGCACCATGCGCACATTGTATGGTAGTGCACCATTTTGGATTAAGTAACAGGATCTAGACAGTGTGTTGAGGTCCATTGCGCAAACAAGGTAAACACCATGGCATGCTAATTACAGCATAAGCAGCTAAATTGTATACTCACCAACCAATCCAAGATGGAGGAGCTATTCAACAAGTTATAAAACAACTGCATAGACTCAGTGCTGGTTTTCCCTGTGAATTCCAAAACCTATTGGAATACAGCCACAGAAAGGAGTTTACACAGAAACAATGTTAGGGGATGCTTTTGCTTTAATTCATGTGTATGTGCAACAGGCTGAATTCTATGCTGCAGCTGCTGCTAATAGACCAAGGCTAAGAGGGAGAAGAGTTTTTAAACCCCAGGTAATATCACAACCTACATAATGTGTAAATTGTAGAGCGTTACAGGGTGGATGTAGGCACACTACAGGAACTCTGCAACCCCTGTCGTCCTCAACTCAAAGTCAAGGCAGACCGAGGAGAACCTGTCCCAGTGGAGTCAAAGGTATGTGTAGCACTTAGAATCTTAGCTACAGGTACCTTTCAGAGACCAACAGGGGACATGCTGGGGTTGTCATGAGCATCAGCATCCAGGATCCTCCATCAATTCTTGAATGCTAAGCTCCAACCTGCCAGTGATCACATATATTTTCCCCATACTTGTGAGAATAGGGCCAGAAATATGCAGTAGTTCTTCCCTGTAGCACACTACCCTGAAGTACTGGGTGCCATAGATTGCACACATATAGAAATTAAGGCACAACTTGAGGAACAGGGAAGGTTCTATATTAATATAAATGGCTGTCTCTCTATTAAATGACAAGTCATGTATAATGCCAAAGGAATCATCTTGAATACGTATGCTGGCAACCCTGGAAGTTACCATGACTCACATATTTGGCACACCTCCCAACTGTATCAGAGGTTTGATAGGGGGGATAGCCCACAGGGTCATTTACTGGGGGATGCAGGTTATGCACTGGAACCATGGCTGATGACATCCATCAGAAATGCACCTGCACCCAATGAAGAATGCCATAATGAGGCACACGGTCAGACCATTAATATCATAAAGCATGTGTCTGGCCTGCTGGTTCTTGTGCCTAGATACATCTTTGGAGCCCTGCAGTACCATTCATGGACATGTACTGAAATATTCAGAGTATCTGCCATGCTACACAGCATCATCCTGAGAAAACAGCTTCAGCAGCATTAACAAGGGGGAGGACCAAATGTCCCACCACCAATCCCAAGGTTGCCAGAGCAAAATGCAGATGAGGTGTCAGAGGGGGAAGCAGCAGCTGCTGTGGGTGTAGGCAGATGTAGTCGTGCTCAATATGCCATTACATTGGCTAAGAGACAACGCATAGTACACTCACAACCTATGGGTCTAAAATCTTCCTCCAACAAACATACATAAATAACATTGATGCCAGGCAGCTGTCACATCATTTACCTACCCATGTAATGGCTGTGTACTGTTTACATCAGACAGTCAGCCCTGAAGTAAAACTGTTGCAGCTGCTGGATTTACAAGGTAAGTGTAACCGTAAGTGTTGAACTTGGAGTGTATTGTGTTATAATATGAATGACTGGCATATTCTTGCATTTTGTTACTTGGTAATGCAAGCAAGTAAAAGGTGGGTAATTTGTAAAGAAATTACCTTAACATGTGACATCAGAGACTTAATTGACATATATGTGTCCATTATTAAGTAGGAGGCTTCAGGCATCAAAGATTCACACAGTCATACCTCTCAAAAGTTGTGATGGTCATGACATGCCTTCAGTTTAGCACCATACATTTGTACTGGAAAATCATTAAAGAGAGAAGTTAGAAAGTAATGATACACATTTCATTTCCAGACTTCATAACCCTCATAAGATCATTAACAATAAAGATGGAAAATTGTGATGCTATCAGCTGTCTAACTTTCTAAGACCAATATAAGTCAAAGGTGCAATTACCAGTTCAACATCGCAAATGCAAGTATAGTAAGTACTAAGTCAGCTATGCACCCTAAGCATCAAACACAAAGCTTATGTTTCCCTGAATCCAAAAGATACAAAGCAGGAATATGGCAACGTTATCGTCACTTGCACAGGATGTTGGTGGGGGCAGGAAGCCTAGGCTTACACAAAAGGTTGGTGAGTGAGTGAGTGTGAGTTAGAAAGAAAAGCAGGCAAGCATTTGGATAAACCAATAATTGGCCACTGTGAGACAAAATGAGTTTTAAGCTACATGGCTGAACCATGCAACAGTTGTGTGTGAGTCTGTAGGGGTCCTCCAGGGGAAGTTGGTGTGTGAGTGTCTGCATGAATGCAGCCAAGCTCTGTGCTAGATCTACATTTTGGTATGTCAGACAGGTGTGAGCCATGCATGGTAGAGGTGAGAGTTCATTGTTGTCACCCCTGACAATGAGAAGTGACTCAGCTAGGAGTTGTACTGGCATGTCCATGCCCACAACCAGATGCATTTCTGCTACCTGAACATGACTGATGTCTGCTGGATGAGCTCCTGTCATGAGGATGCCCAGGAACATGACCTCATGACCCGCCATGTGTTGCTGTGGACAGCTCACCCACTGATGGAGCAGTGGAAATACTGGCACTATGGGGTGTGATCGGGCATTGCCATGTTGGCTAACAGCAGATGATATGGCTGACCTACACCTACATAGATGCCGGCCCCTTCCCGGCAGACCTAACATCACAGACACCACTTGTTCCAATCTGTCATCCATCCAATCCCTTGAATCTGCAACATGACGGAGGCAGTCATGCATGTCAGCCTGTGCCACATCCACAACTCTAAGCATTTCTCTGTAGCACCTATGGGAACATGCCTGTACCTCCATGATGGCCCTAAATATATGTTGAGTGGCACGATATGAGACACCTGGTACAGGTGGAGGATGAACAGCAGGCATCTTCTGAGCACCCCTAACAACCCTCCTGGACGGCACCTCACCCACACTTTGGCTATGGTCAGAATCAACACGCACTCAAGCCACAGTAACCACACTTCCCTGACTGATTGTCTTACCCTCCACCTGTCCAATATCTGTGGGCTCACTAGAATGGATAGGCGTAGGCCTACTGGCTGTGCCAGATGAAATTACTGGGGATGGCTGTATGTCAACCTTAGTCTCAGATTCAACCTCTGCACCCTTCAACTATGCTTCTGCTTTGCCACACACATCATCATCAGATTCTGCTTATACTCTGACATCAGGTGGTAGAAGTCTTACACTTTCACTGTCAGGATTACCTGTGATAATAAGTAACAAACACAGGAAAAAAAATCAATATCTAAACTATGATACTCCAATATATGCTAACAGAATAACAGTGCTGCCATTATTAGACAGTACAGCAATACACACACCAGTCCTGACATCAACATCACACATTAAAATATTTCTTTGAATTGCTCGTCAGTAGTGACATAAAATGTTTGGTTTATCTTCTGCAGATGAAGTTGTCTTCTGCATGCCAGATGGTCCTGGAAGAAGTTAAGCAAAATATAAGAACAACGCCATCGCAATTAACAGTAACACGGGGGGGGGGGTCCCTTTATATGTCCATTAATTGTACTTTCAACAAGAACCTGGATAACAACTCCAACCTAAGCTAATCAGTCAGAATGTGATGGTAACTGCAGCAATCTTCAAACCCCCTCAATAAAAAACTCTCTTGTGTAACAGAAGTAATGCATTGATTTAAATTGTTTTACTATACAACAGTATTCAACAACTGAGGTAAAAATGCCTACCTGGAAGCTGTTCCTGGGACATGCTTGCTGTCCCTGAAGCAGTAGCACTAATGTTGAAGATATGTTGTTCTGCACTTTCCTGGGAGCTGTCTGGATCCTTGACAGTAGACAGGAACTCTTCATTTGGTGTTAGTGGTGGCTCTGTAGCAGGCTCTGGTACTCATCTGGTCACAGCCCACTGCAGCTGCTCTATTCTGTGCAGATGAGATCATGTCAGTGACCCTATGGTGCACCTGCTCATCTATCCTGCCATGGTCACCCATGGCATTAACATTGTCAACAATTTCCTGACAAATCTGCATGCATTCTGCATGCCATATCTCCTCATCCCCTTTTAAGCAGGAAGGCACTATGTTGCCTAAAAACATCAACAATTACCTGATTTTCAGCATCAGTGAAGGTTGGTCTTTGAGGATTGAGACACCTGGATGGCATAGTCCTAGGTGTTCTAATAGACAACAGAAGGATAATATGCATAAGTATCACATAACTACAAAGTAACTGTTCCCAGATAAAAAAGAAAAAGTAGCATTTCAATATTAACCACTGGAGAAATATAAAACAATCTAGAGATTTGAAATATGAACTACAGGCTGGATGCAAAAAAAGGACAGCAACAATAGCAACATATCTTTGTTTGTGCCATAACAGAAATGCAGCTTTGCCCCCCCCCCCCCAAAGAACAGGCAAATGACACATTTTGCTAACAAACCATCTTTGAAATGCTAAAGGTGCTATAAATGAACTGTCCCTGAAACATTTCTACAGATTTAATACAGAGCATTCCATTTTAAGGTATTGCCAATCATGTATACCTGTGAAATGCCTTGAAAAACATGCCCATGTTATTAATACACTTCTAACTAATGTATACAAATAAAAGTATAAAAGCCTTTGCTACAGATTTTTCTTAATTACATTTCAGCATATGCAGTATGCAGCTGACAAAATGCAAGCATACCTTCTCAAGTTCAGTAATCCTCTGTGCAGATATATCACAAAGTAATAGCCTCTTTTATGTGTTCTGCAAATAAACAAGTCTCATCACCTTCAGTTTCCCTAGCTACATGCTTTTCTTTGTATGGTATAGATTCAAGGCTGTTAGCATGGTGAAGATGCAAAGCAGGTGTGAACTCATCTGAACTACTGAATCCCAAATACCTGCCTCTGTATAGCAGAGTAAACATAGTGCAGACACTCCCTCTGTGTTTGTTTTTAATGGACTGCAACTGTGAATGATTACTGGTTGGAAGAAGGAAAACACAACAGCACTGCAGGCTGCCCTACATCTAGTGGGTGTGTCAGGTTAGACTTTCAAAGTGTTAGATGTAAAGTTGGGAATGTAAATAAGCAGAACACAATTCACAGGTTCTGTTCCTTAACATCCAACCTCCCCCCCCATTTGTTTGCAACTGCATGTGATATTATTGCCATTTAATATCCTCACACATTTTAAGGATAATGATATAAAATGGCTTACAGACTGCTTGTTTCAGACTTCTGCTCAGATAAGTGAAGAATGACAAATACAGAGAGGTAAGACAGAGCTGTATATTTGCAAGCAATAGTCATATCTAGTTGTGTTCACTTAGTGTGCTACATAGAAAAATAATAAATGTACAAATAACAGTTGTATAGTTTCATATTACTATAGATGATGTTACAGTTGGTTGTATGCAGAATGATTTGAGTTCCTTGCTGCAAAGCTTTTTGTGTGGGAAAGAGGGATAAGGCACCCTTCCTGTGTTCTGAGGCTTCATTGGAGTGAGAGTTCAAATCCAGATGTATGTCGAAATATTTCATGTGTACCAACATTTTATAGTGTCTATGTCATAGATTGCTTTTCCTCATTTGAACTACTTGTCCCTTTTTCTTTTTTTGAAGGGGTAGTGTTTGTGCGATGTACCTCTTAGCACACAGGAAGGGATACTCTAAGCCATTGGTTGGAGGAATTTGAGAATGCAGACATTCCATAGCTGTGTTAGTATGACAATAAGAGAGTACTCAAAAGACTTAGAAAGGGGGGCGTGGCCAAGGATGAACACAGGATAGCAGCAGATTTCTTCAGCTCCACCAATTTCATTACACTGACAGGAATTAATTACTTATTAATTTTTGAAGTAATTTTCTTTCTAAATACGTTTGTTTTATATAGTTCTTGAACTATATCTAAAAAAGAAAGGAAATCTTAACAATATTCCTGTCAGAAATCACTGTGGAAATTTTCCTGTCAGTTTATCAGTCTGAAATGAGTTCCAGTAAGACAAATTCTCAAGACTCCAGCATCAAGAAAGAACTTCAGTCTCTGATAATTATAATCCAGCAACTTACTGATAAAATGGATAAAATGGATACTAAAATAGACACCTTCATAGAAAAAACTACAAAACAAATAGACCTGTTACATACAGACCTGCAACAACAGAAGAACCAGATGACATGCATAGAAGAAGCTGTGAATGACATGGAAAATAGAATCCAAGAAGAGGAAATCAACACTGAGTTTCTGCTGAAACAAAATACACATTTACAAACAAAGCTGGATGACCTGGAAAATAGATCTAGGCAATAACATTAGGATTTTTGGACTGCCAGAAAATATTGAAGGTAACAATATTACTTCTTTTTAACAACTTGGCTCCTAAAACTTTAGACTTACCAGAAGCATTCTCTTTTGGTATCGAAAGAGCACATAGATCTATAGCTAATACTAACTCTAACAAAAATATCCTAGATCAGTTATAGTTAGATTTCTATCATCTTTTGATAAAGAGATGGTTCTTAAATCTGCTTGGGCTAAAGCTCCTGTTAAGATTAATGAGACAACTGTGCGTTTTGACAAAGACTATTCTTCCATGGTAATAGCTAAAAGAAAAGTTTTTCTGCCACTAATAAGGGAGCTTAAAAAAGCACAGTTTAAAACATACCTTCTGTTTCCTGCCAAGCTTAAAATCTTCCTTCCTGATGGTCCTAAGGTTTTCGATGATTTAGACTCTGCTTTACTGTTTGTCAAAGAAAAAAGGATTTTGGATAAAATAGAAGAAATGGAATGGGCTAGTTCTTCATTAAAGAGACTGGCAACTGAAGCTTCGTGGAAGACTTCAGAGAAGAAGAAGAGACTAAAAAACAAATGATTTGTTATATGTTTTTTTCTCTCTCATCATTTTAGTTCATTATTAATCTTTTTGAATATAGTTCCTGCATTTCCAGAAAGCCCCAAATATTTTGGAAAAGATTTAATCAAAGTTATTCTCTATGTGAAAAGAAATGTTTTGTTTCATAACCAGTCAAAATACCTGAAGATTTAATGGCAAGCTGTGATTCAATTTGTTTCTCTTTCTGAAAAGAAGTAAGGTTAGTAATTTGATACATTTTTTTATCTTTACCTTTTTTTTCCTTCTCCTTTTATTATTTTCTTTGTTTAAACAATGACATTCTATTTAGATTATGTAGTGGGTAAAGGGTGCGGGAGGGCAGGAGAGAACAGTAATGAAAATATCATTAATAGAATAATAACATATTTATTCCTTGTAAAAGTTTTTATAAGTTCTTCAAATGCTATTTCTAATTATACTTTCTTGATTATACTGCTTATGTCTGTTTGTAAATAATCTGTTATGCTTTAACTAATAATAATCAGAACTAAATAAGAGTAAATAATGTTTTATTTTTAACTCTATTAATATAAACAGTAAGTAACATTCCATTGTATATACTTCTTACAGCTTTCTCTTACATTTTTTATTTCTGCCTCACTCCCTTTTATTTTCTACTCTCTTTTTCTTTTCTTTATTAATATATAGAAATGCTTTTGATTGTGTGGGCACAGTGAATAATAGGATTTGTATGAAAATTGAGTTGGGAGAAGAATGTTGAGTTTTATTGCTTGTTGGTAATTTTGGGCTTAATTTCACTTACATAGAGGCTGTAATGATCTGTGGAATACATTGTGAAGGTTTTGTCATGTTTAGATGCATTTACACTGCTAAATGAATGTTTGTCACTAGTTTTTAATAGGTTTCCCGCCAAAATGTTAAGAGAGACAATCTGAGATGTGGGCTGTCTCATGCACAGTGTCCATGAAATACTTCAAAAGCTTCAACTCACAGAATTCTCACAGAGAAACTGAAAGCAGTTAGTATAACCTTTGACATAGTTATCACACTGACACACCACAGATTCAGGAAAATACTCTATTCATAAAATATGCCAGTTATAATGAGTCTAAATGATGTAGTTTCTTGTAGTAAGTAAATGTCTTATTTTAGAAGGCATAGAAAATGAAACATTTATTTAAATGTTTTCAAACTCTACTTAACAGCAGCATAATAATCTGTGTTAAAAATTTGTGTTCCAAACATATACTTTGCTATAACTCATTTAATTCATCTGATTGACAAGCATAAATAATCTTATAACTCTATTCTGGAAGAAATGTCATGTGATATATTTTAAAGCAGTAGGTTAGCATGATTGTAAAATCTGGTTACTAAAATGTGTTTGCTGTGCATTATTTTGTATAAAGCAGACAGATTTATTCTAGGGACAGCAAGTAGGATAGTGCTCAACAAAGACCCAACTCAGTGAGATCAGATATATATATATATATATATATATGTGTGTGTGTGTGTGTGTGTGTGTGTGTGTGTGTGTGTGTGTGTATGTATGTGTATGTGTGTGTGTGAGTGTGATGGCTTTTTTTTATATATAATAATGCAAGTGTTTCTGAGAATCTGCATAACTATCCAATATGATTTATAATAATTTCTATGAATACAATATTTTACTCTATTGACAAAATGAATGTTTGCCACAAGTTTTAATAAGTTTCCCACCAAAATGTTAAGGGAGACAATCTGGGATGTGGGCTGTCTCATGCACAGTGTCCATGAACTACTTCAAAAGCTCCAACTCACAGAATTTTCACAGAGAAACTGAAAGCAGTTAGTATAACCTCTGACCTAGTTATCATACTGACACACCACAGATTCAGGGAAAATACTCTGTTCATAAAATGTCAGTTATAATGAGTTTAAATGATGTAGTTTCTTGTAGTAAGTAAATGTCTTATTTTAGAAGGCATAGAAAATGAAACATTTATTTAAATGTTTTTGAAAATCTACTTAACAGCAGCATAATAATCTGTATTAAAAACTTCTGTTCCAAACATATACTTTATTATAATTCATTTAATTCATCTGATTGACAAGCATAAACAATTTTATAATTCTATTCTGGAAGAAATGTCATGTGATATATTTTAAAGCAGTAGGTTAGCATGATTGTAAAATCTGGTTACTAAAATGTGTTTGCTGTGCATTATTTTCTATAAAGCAGACATATTTATTCTAGGGAGAGCAAGTAGGATAGTGCTCAACAAGGACATAACTCAGTGAGATCATATATATATATATATATATATATATATATATATATATATATATGTGTGTGTGTGTGTGTGTGTGTGTATGTGTATGTGTGTGTGTATGTATGTGTGTGTGTCTGTGTGTATGTGTGTGATGGCTTTTTTTTTTTAATAATGCAAGTGTTTCTGAGAATTTGCATAACTATGCAATATGATTTATAATAATTTTTATGAATACAATATTTTACTATATTGACAATAATGAGTTTAAGTAAATGCTCATATACAAACAATTCAAGATTTTTTTTGGAAGCTGTTAATAGTATTCACATGACAGAAAATAGATGCATCTTAATATATGTAATGTCTGAATCATATTAGCCAAAATTTTTGATTTAAATGAATGTTAGAACCTAATTTTCTCTCCTCTTGATTTCTAACATCAAGATTATTTGAATGCTATTTGAATACAAGTGTTATATATTACATAGATCTATATAGTAGTATGAACAGTTTTTAAAAAAAAAGTTTATTTTAGTTTATATGATGCTGTTTTACCAAATGTGTAGTTTTGTCTTGATAGATAATTGAATTGAAAACTGTTAACCTCAGTTAAATATAACTAGTATTAAATTGATAAGGTGGTAGCTGAGGTACTGCTGCTTAGGGTAGGGGTTAACTTGAGTAGTAAATACTACTCTAAGTTGGAGTTTTCAACTCAGGCTGGATGCAAGGTTTAATCCTTACATTATTTTCACTTGTTCATTGTTATATGTATATAGTTTTGACATCCACAATATATTTTGTATACTCATTGTCACTACAAACAAAATTGAATCCTATACAAAATCCCATAAGAGATTTAATAAATACAGCTATATTTAAAGGTACACCTAAAAGAGGAGATGCAACATTATTTATCTTGTTATTTGTTATTTCGATCATAAGATTCTTGAGTTTTAAAAATGACAAATGACATCTTTAAAAGGAATTTCTTTAAACATTAATGGATTGAATAATCCGTGTAAAAGGGCAAGCCTAATAAGATACATTAATTTACACAAGGCCAATCTAGTCTTCCTGCAAGAAACCCATCTCTTGAAAAAAGATATTGATAAACTAGCCACTAATAAGTATACAGTATTGGTTAGTTCAGAGCACACTCAGAAAAAAAGAGGAGTGGCTATTTTATGGAATAAAAGTATGCCCATTCCTAAAACCATTAAGTCTTTTCAGGATGATAAAGGAATGTTTTGTATGGTTACAATACAAATTAATGGGAAGACTTACACTTTAATTAATGTATATTGGATACCTGGAATTGGTATTAATACAGTGAAACATCATATTGATAAGATCATATCATTCTCTATAGGGGATATTATGTTAGCTGGTGATTTTAATTGTATACTACATGAAAGTGATACTACCACTATAAGGAAAAGAAGAATTACATCTAATGCAACACATTTAAATGATTTTGCTAATTCTTATCATTTGAATGATATTAATAATCAGATAGATTCAAAATCATTACCATACACCTTTTTTTCTAACAGATACAAAACTTATTCAAAAATAGATAGGGTCTTTATTTCTAACCAGATGGTAACAGATTTAATTAATTCCAAAATCATTTCATGTCCTATATCTGATCATAACTCAATTGTTTTTGAATTCATGATAAAAATACTCATAATGTTCAGATCAAAAGGATACCAGCATACTTAACTCAGCTAAAAGACTATAAAGAATATATACTTTCAGAAGTACAACATTTTCTAGACATAAATAATACTCCTGAAGTCTCCATTGTCTATGTTTGGGATGCCTTAAAATCATATCTATATGGACAAAATATCAGATGGTATAATAATAAAAGGAAATCTTGGGATAAGGAATTGTTAGATATTCAAAGTAAATTAGACTCTTATAAACATAATAATAAAGAAAATATTATGGACAAGAAAGTTATTGAAGAAATAAACAAACTAAATGAGAAATACAAGGAAATTTTAACTCATTAAGTTAAAATAACTTTAGAGAAATACAAGTTTTTGTCTTATTCAATAAGCCCCAAATACTTACATAGACTTAAAAATAAAACAAAAAGATTGAATAAACAAAACCATATCAAAGAAATCTTTTCTCTAAGGAAAAAGAAGAATGTTTCTAGTATACCAGAAATACTGGATGAATTTAGAAATCACTTTCACAAGATTAACCATAACAACATTAACATGGAACCTAAAGATAAAATAAAGGAGTTTATAACCACAAACATGAATAAAAAGCTTAATAAACAACAGATTAAACTATTGGACAAGAGTATTTCATATACAGAAGTTATTACACAAATAAGTAAGCTTAAATCAAACAAAGCACCGGGTAATGATGGTATTATACCAGAGATATATAAAATCCTTTCTAAAACTACATATTCATTAATACATAAGGTTTTTATTTTGGCCCAAACTGAGTTAATAACCCCCCCCCCCATCTTGGCAATATACATTTATTTCACCAATTTTAAAACCTAATAAAGATCCAACTAGATGTTCTTCATATCGACCCATCTCATTACTTAATGTTGATTATAAAATGTTTATGAGTATTTTTGCTGATAGATTGAAGACAATCATCCCCGGCATTATAGATATAGATCAGACGGGCTTCATTGTAAATAGAAATACTTTTGATAATATAAGAAGAACTTTAACATTAATTGATTTTGCAAATAGGAAAAGAAAGATTTAACACTTATTAGTCTTGATATAGGTTCAGCATTTGATTCAGTAAGTTGGGACTATCTGTTTACCTTACTGAAATGCACAAACTTCTCTGATGCATTTGTAAATTTAATTGAGCATTTATACAAAGGAACGCTGGCTTATATTAAGGTAGGAACATATGTTTCACAAAAAATACCCATTCTTAAAGGTACAAAGCAAGGATGTCCACTTTCTCCACTATTATTCACTTTAGTAGTGGAGCCTTGGGCTAATTTGATTAGAAACAGTACTGACATAGAGGGTTTTGAAATAGACGAAAATACAACATCAAAAATTCAACTTTTTGCAGATGATGTTCTAATTACATAAGCAGGATCTAATTCTTCTATGCAGTCTTTATTTGATAAAATGATGAATTTTAAAAGTATTTCTGGTTTAATATTCAATGAAGAAAAAACTAAAATACTACCTATATATACACGAAAAAATATTCTCATTAGTGATTTTACTAAATATGTACCCAATTCAGGTCAGATAACTTATTTGGGTATAATACTATCTAAAGATATTAAATCTATTATATATAATAACTATAATACCTGTTTTCTTAATATACAAAATATTTTTAATACCTGGAATAATATGTTTTTACTATGGAGGAGAGACTTACAATTATTAAAATGATAATATTCCCCAAGATTTTATACTTAATACAATCAATAATACTTTCACCTACAAAAATAATTATCAAGAAACTGAATACACTAATGTTAAATTTCTTATGGGCACCTAATAGACCTAGGATTGCATTAAAGAAACATACTAATAGCTGGTCTCAAGGGGTATTTCTTTTCCAGACTTTAATTTATATATTATCTCTTCTATTATAAAAGTTATTACTTTATTAATAGATCAGTCATATATTGCAAAATGGAAAGATTATTGGGAGCTAATTAGTATGCACTTCATGAAAATCTCCTTAACACATAAAAATATGATTGTAAATAACTCCATGTTGTGGTTGCTAAAGGAATTTTGTACTTCACCTATTACACCTAAACATATGGTTTGTTACCCATTAAATATTATTATTAGTTATCGTAACTTTATATTCATGCACCCTAAGTATAGAGAATGGAATTTTATTGTATTCCCTATAATGTATACTCAGGGTATGCTTATGTCATCTACTTCTGAAGGAGCTCATTTAGCTATAGATAATGATCTAAAGTACTGGTATCAGCTGGTATCTGATAATAAAGTTAAAAATCTAGATTTCTTAAAGCAAGAATTTGATCTAAGAGAAACTTGCTGGTTAGAGGTTCAGATCTTTAGACAACATCTCATTGATAGAATAGATCTAATGTCTATAACAGTTAAAGAATCTATTCCAAAACTGATTGATTACTTGATATTAAATTTACAGCATAAAGTTTCTGATAAAGGTAAACTTTCATATATACATACAATTATCAGACAAGAAACTTTTTACAGTGTAGATTCATACTGGAATTATTTCACCTCTATTAATGGGGACCCACCAACTCAACAAGATAAACAATATATATTGGAATCTGCTTATAGAACTACATCTTCCATTGTCTGGAGACTTTATACATTGAAATTTTTACATAGATCTTTTTATACACCTTTGATGATGAATAAAATAAATAATAAAGATAATATATGTAAGAGATGTAATGTAGAAATTAATGCTGACTGGGCTCATATGTTTTATGACTGTATGAAGTTGAAAGAATACTGGAAGTCAATTAATGAATTTTTGCAGGCTCTTTTTACAGATAATTTCATTATTTCTAAGTCTCTTATATTATTCAACACACCTGTACCTCAATGTGTTAAAAAGATTAAGCTTCCCTTGTTATGGTCTATCCTAGCAGTGGCCAGGAAAATAATAACTAGAAATTGGATTTCAGATACACCTCCTTCGTTCAATGAATTTAAAAATGTTATGAATATAATGTGCCATATGGAAATAAGCACAATTAGAATGAGAACAACTAGAAAAACATCATATTATATTGTATGGGATAATTTACAAAATTTGTTAAAAAAATTCTAATTTCAATAGCACGGTATTTTAGTTTAATTAATTGATCTGATTGTAGTGGATGTCTTTGTAAATACTTTAGTTGTTTTGTTGAATATTATAATAATACCTATTTTTAATTACTTGTATAAAATTGTTATGATATTTCTATTATATGTTAAAACAATAAACCTGTTTTGAAAAAAAAAAAAGACTTAGAAAGCTAAATATAGGCAAGACTTGTATGCATAATGCTCTTCTATTCTTTTCCGTTCTTTCCCCAGCTGCCAGGGATCATGAGCTCAATTTGCAGGCCCATGTTGCTCGATTGGAGAGACTAAGGAAAGCAAGTAGTATGTATGCAGCAGAAAAGAAATGTTATTGTAGCATTAAAAGTTAAACATAGCTTTGTTTGGTCTTTTATAGAGTTGTATCAAATTGAACATACATATCCCATCTGTATAAGCAAGTATGCATGCACTAGTCTGTAGCACAAACCAGTTTTAAGAGTCCAATATTAGACTATAGTTAGAGGTTGTGTGTTCAAATACCACAATTCACAACTATACAATACTGTTATTTCTTTAATAATATATACATTAAATTAAAAACTCTATACCAGTGGCACAAATACCCTGCTGTAAACTGTAGTCTGTATAACTGGAACATGCATATGTGCAATATATGCACATAGGATCATAGGAGATTACTAGGCTATCGACCCACAGGTCATTTTAAGCCTAGCCATTTCAACCCAACATAATGCCATAGAAGAGCTAGTCAATACCCAAGATTGCATTTAGTGATGACTGCCCATGTTGAGGAGGATTGTGGGTACTATCCCCAGTAGGAATTTATAGTGCCTCATCCACTTGTCCAGGTTCCTCTTGAAAAGTGTCATAGAGGTGCTTTGTTTCACATGAATTGGTAGTCTGTTCCAAAAATATGTCAGTCGCTGAGAGATAGATCTGTCCCTCCAGCATGTCCTATTTAAGTCACAGGCCATATTTAAGTTCCTGGAATGGGTAGCTTTAGACTCGTTAGATTTACGATATGCAGTAAGTTCATTAGGTTTGGGTCTTGGATTAGTCTGTAGACCAGGCATAAGTTTTCTCTAAGAAGTCTATATGATGTGGAGTACAGTGACAGGGATTTTAGTCTGTTCATGTAAGGCATAAGCTGGAGGCCCTTGATCTTCTTTGTTAGATACCACTGATATCTCTGTAATTGCTGCAGGTGCTTTGCATGGTACATGCCGAATGGGGTGTTATACTCAATTATGGGCCAAATA
The DNA here is from genome assembly GCF_019279795.1 of Protopterus annectens. Lineage (NCBI taxonomy): Eukaryota > Metazoa > Chordata > Ceratodontiformes > Protopteridae > Protopterus > Protopterus annectens. Next base: position 1,489,747,994 of record NC_056731.1, on the reverse strand, counting down.
AGTGCCAAGTATCTCAAGGTGATTCCTTTACTAATCAAGTATGCTATGTGGAAAGATTTCCTTACTATGGTAGATATGTGGTGGTTGAAGTTAAGGTCGCAGTCAACCTGTGATCTCAGGTCCCTTACCACTTCATGGGTACTTAGGGTATTTTATTTATTTATTTAACATTTGGGAATCAGGAAAGTCCGACTTGGAATGAAGCCAATTTTCAGTGGAGGCCCTGGGAGAAACACTCCAGATGCATGTCTTTGTGATGTGGGAGGAAACCAGAGCACCCAGAGGAAACCCACACAAATGCAAGGAGGACATGCAGACTCCGCACAGAAGGCACTCCAGCCAAGAACCCAACCGGAGAACTGCTTGCCTTGAGGTGACAATGCTACTGCTGCACCACTGTGCCGTCCATTATTATTATTATTATTATTATTATTATCATCATTATTATTATTATTATTATTATCATTATTATTATTATCATTATTATTATTATTATTATTATTATTATCATTATTATTATTATCATTATTATTATTATTATTATTATTATGCATATCGTTGTTGATTTGATAGTGTGAAGGGGCATTGTTTGTGCTGAAGGGAATGATGATGCATTTCTTTGCATTCAGTTTGTGACCATGACTAGAACACCAGTTGTTGGTCTGTGTGAGACCCTCCAGTCATATACTGACATCATTTGGGGATTCAATGATCGCACCTAAGTCATCTGCAAACATGGTCAGCCACAACCCCTTAGTTTTGACCTGAACTTCTGATAAGTGTATACCAAACAATAGGGGGCCCAGCACTGACCCCTGTGGCAACCCATTGATAACAGATCTGCTGGTTGATGTGGAGTCACCCACTTTGATAGTGTATGTCCGATTTGTGTGCCAGATGTCAATCCGTTTCACAGTGAAGGGGCTTACATTCAGTTTGATAAGTTTATCAATAGTGCTTGAATGTGGGATTGTGTTGAAAGCCTTTGCCAAGTCGAGGTATGCTGTGTGCACAGATTTGTCCTCATCAATGGCCTTGGTCACACTTTCAAAGAAATCTACCAGATTTAACAGGTAGGATCTGTCCTTTACAGAGTTGAATTGTGTAGGATCCAGGGTTTGGAGGTCAACTATGTCTTTATTTATGAGGTCCATAATGATATATTCCATGGCCTTACAGATGAGGCTGGTCAGGCTTATGGGTCTATAATTCTCCCGGTCTGTTCCTAGGCCACCTTTGTGGAGGGGAATAAATGTAGCTGTTCACCATTACACAGGAACAAACCTTGTGGTTAGGCTATGATTGAGGATTACTTTCAGCATTCTGTAGTATAGTGTGTATCTGTTAGGACACATATTTAAATGTAAAGCTTTAGATAAAAGAGTGGTGTAATTGTATTGATGTATTGTATGTCACATATGATGGCACTAATTTTATCTCTTTTTACCTCTTACCCCAACCCTTATCTCTCTTTTTTTATTTTCTATTATGTGTAGTCAAAATGTCTCCATGTCATCAATGTGTACCCCATCACTAAATGTTACACAGCACAGTGAGATAAGCTGTGCTCAGTGGATCAGCTTACCCCCACTCCACCAGCTCCAGCACTGATGCCCATTACATCTGGGAGACGACCTGGCAGCACAGCCTCTGCTGCCCCTGCACTACCTGTGCCCTCAGGTACTACTGCCCTGGAAGCTGGTGCAGTGGTAACCTGAGGGAGCAGTGGTGGATGTGATGATTTCATTACCTGCAGCGAGTTGCCAGGGATGGTACATAGGGTCATGTGTTGCACCATTAGTGTACACCTACGCTGGATGAAGAGGCTGCTTTCCCTCATGTCAAGCACTTCAGCCACCAGCAGAGTAAGGGGACAGTGATGACAGTCCAGTGGATGAGAATGTGATTCTCACTGTTTCCAAGCTTGATGTCCATGAGCTTGCATTATCCCCTCCCTCATCCCAGTCATGGTGTCTCCCAACTTTTTCTATTCATCACTTTCCCTGTCTCTTGTCTTGTTTGTCTTGAAAGTTTGCATTTGCTTCCTTACCTACCCAACTTACCTGACAAGGACATACCTATGTCCCTTACCAAGCAGTCCTCTCTTATGGAATTAAAAAAAATGGGAATCTGTCCCTCAAAAAAAAAAAAAAAAAAAAAAAATATATATATATATATATATATATATATATATATATATATATATATATATATATATATATATATATATATATATATATATATATATATATATATATATATATATATATATATATATATATATATATATAAAATAAAACAGATGATAGGAGTCAAACACGGCTGAGGCAATCAACTGTCCCTTTGTAGAAATACTCTGTGCATATAAATCCTCTGGAATAAACTGCAGCGTTAAAATCAGAAATAATTTATTAAAAGACAGAACGAGTTAGCGCTTTCACCTTAGATGGCTTCTTCAGACTCAGAATACAAAAATACAAAAACCCTGACAGTTTAAATAGTCAAAAGAGCGGGAAATTCAAATAATCAAACAATCAGCAGCAATAATTAGATGTAATAAAATGAAACACAATCACTCTCTTAAAGGAAAAAACATGGTAGCAACTAACTGCATAGTTGATTAGCCTCTAATAATGACTACATATACACATAAAGAACTGTATATTTATGCATAAACTTTCAGTTACTTCATTTTCAAAAAAGGTTTAACAGAGAGCGTAGTATTAAGGCCTGGTGGAATGTCAGATCTAAACTTTAATATCCAAATGTTCTCCCTGCTTGCTGTGTGGTTCCTGATATCCCCTCCCCTAGCATTGACATGTACCTGCTCAATAATCTTAAACTTGAATGTGTGGTTAATACCACACTCCATGACATGTCTGGCTAGGGCATTGGTCTTCTGTAACATCCTAATGCCGTAAAGGTGCTCACGTATCCGGTCCTTCAAGCGTCTATTGGTCTTGCCAACATAGAATGAACCACAATGTTGGCAAACGGCCAGATAAACCACATTACAAGTTGAACAGTCACCATTCACTTTAAAATGGTAATTATATCTGGTAACCGGATGTATGAAGTTGTTGGTGGAATCAATAAAATAACAAAAGTTACACGAGCCACAGGGATGGGTGCCATGATGTAAAATATTGGGAATTGGTTCAGGCTGCCCTTTATCACAGAGTATCCTTTTCAAATTATTTTTGTTTTTATATCTAAAACATGGTGTATCACCTAAAATCTCCTTAATGTGTGGATCTACCATTAAAACATTCCAGTGAGAGTTGACAACTTCCCTGATGAACCCTACATCATGGGTATAAAATATGGAGAATGCTGTTCTATTGAAGTTCATATTATCAAATGTGTTCTGTGTTACAATATCCCTCTGAGCAGAAAAATAAGGGGCTGCTATACTCTCTCTGGATCCAAAAAGGCGTACTGTGCCTATGGCTATATCTGAATTGCTATATCCCCGTTCTAGTAACCTTTCACTAAGATCATATAGGTCACGTTCATACCCTGTTAGGCTAGGATTATACCTTGACACCCTCATGGATTGACCTTTAACTATGTTGCAGAAAACATATTGTGGATGCATACTGCAACGGTGCAATAATGTGTTTCTATGGCATGATTTCCTAAAAAGTCCTGTATTAATAAGTCCACTAGGCAATTTTTCAACAAAATTGTCTAAAAAAGAAATTTTGGTATCAGAGACCTCAAGAGTGAACTTAAGATATGGCGTAGCCATATTGATCTCATCAATAAATGCATGTAAACGATTAATAGTACCTTTCCATAAAAAGAAGAGGTCGTCTACGAAACGTCTGTAGAACAATACATGTTCATTAAAAGCTGGTAATTGGTACATATGATCAAATTCCCATTGAGCCATGAATAGATTGGCGTAGCTGTTGGCACAGGAAGTGCCCATAGCTACGCCATCTATTTGTAAAAAAACATTTCCCTTGGAAATAAAAAAGATTATTGTATAAGACTAATTGTAAAAGGGAAATGAGAAGATCGACTTTAACATCAGACATGTCAGATTCTCTAATAAGGTAACGATGTATCATATCTATGCCAGCCTGATTGGGAATGACTGTAAACAAGGATTGTATGTCCATGGTTGCAAATATAACATCACTAGTATCTGTCATATCTTTAAGACAATCATATAAATCAATTAAAAACTGTCTAGTGTCTTTTAAAATGTACCTGTTACTTTCAACTACAGGTCGCAGATGCTTTTCTATATAAATACGTCTTTTTGGATCCAGAGAGAGTATAGCAGCCCCTTATTTTTCTGCTCAGAGGGATATTGTAACACAGAACACATTTGATAATACGAACTTCAATAGAACAGCATTCTCCATATTTTATACCCATGATGTAGGGTTCATCAGGGAAGTTGTCAACTCTCACTGGAATGTTTTAATGGCAGATCCACACATTAAGGAGATTTTAGGTGATACACCATGTTTTAGATATAAAAACAAAAAGAATTTGAAAAGGATACTCTGTGATAAAGGGCAGCCTGAACCAATTCCCAATATTTTACATCATGGCACCCATCCCTGTGGCTCGTGTAACTTTTGTTATTTTATTGATTCCACCAACAACTTCATACATCCGGTTACCAGATATAATTACCATTTTAAAGTGAATGGTGACTGTTCAACTTGTAATGTGGTCTATCTGGCCGTTTGCCAACGTTGTGGTTCATTCTATGTTGGCAAGACCAATAGACGCTTGAAGGACCGGATACGTGAGCACCTTTACGGCATTAGGATGTTACAGAATACCAATGCCCTAGCCAGACATGTCATGGAGTGTGGTATTAACCACACATTCAAGTTTAAGATTATTGAGCAGGTACATATCAATGCTAGGGGAGGGGATATCAGGAACCACACAGCAAGCAGGGAGAACATTTGGATATTAAGGTTTAGATCTGATATTCCACCAGGCCTTAATACTACGCTCTCTGTTAAACCTTTTTTTGAAAATGAAGTAACTGAAAGTTTATGCATAAATATACAGTTCTTTATGTGTATATGTAGTCATTATTAGAGGCTAATCAACTATGCAGTTAGTTGCTACCATGTTTTTTCCTTTAAGAGAGTGATTGTGTTTCATTTTATTACATCTAATTATTGCTGCTGATTGTTTGATTATTTGAATTTCCCGCTCTTTTGACTATTTAAACTGTCAGGGTTTTGTATTTTTGTATTCTGAGTCTGAAGAAGCCATCTAAGGTGAAAGCGCTAACTCGTTCTGTCTTTTAATAAATTATTTCTGATTTTAACGCTGCAGTTTATTCCAGAGGATTTATATGCACAGAGTATTTCTACAAAGGGACAGTTGATTGCCTCAGCCGTGTTTGACTCCTATCATCTGTTTTATTTTATATTCATGCTTCGTCTTTGATTACAGGAGTCATTTATTCCGTTTTTATTCTATTTTTGTTTTATATATATATATATATATATATATATATATATATATATATATATATATATATATACACACACACACACACACACACACACACACACACACACACACACACATATATATATATATATATATATATATATATATATACACATATATATATATTGTCCTATTGTGTGTTCTTGACACACTTGATTCGGTCTAGTTGGCTACACAACATGATTGAATTGTTGTTGCCCTCTTTGTGGAGGTGACAGCACAAGTTCAATTAATATTCTGCACATATTTTCAGTTTACACTGTTAAAGAAATGGATAGCTATGGTTCTTTTCTCCCTCCCTCCCTCCTGCACATTCTTGCATTGCTTTCCCTTTGTTCTTCCCCCCTGCTTTCCTCCCCATTTCACCACTTTCCTATCTCCCCATTTTAATATCTTTAATCTAGTCAAGAAATAGAATCACACACAACACACATAAGTAGCAAAAAAGCAATGGATCCCTTCACTTTTTGAGCTCTGTGTTTACATGGAGTTGAGCAATGAGCACCAATGCACAGCTACGACAGGCAGAAATACAATACTGTGGCTACCTCCATGCAATGCCTCTTAACTGCTGAGCTATGCCAACACACAGCAACACATGCCCTATGAAGATTTGATGCCATTGTATTATCAATGCTTATTTAAAAGTCTTTAAAAGTATTGGATACACCTGGATTCAAACCCAGTATAGTCTGGGCTCAAAAGGAAATGTGCCAATGCATTTACACCTGCTGTCATAGAGTCAGCTAAGGAGCAGGTGTGTTTCATAGAGTCAATACTAACTCTCAGACATTTTGCAATGTGGCTTGCATTTACGCACTGCTTAACTATGCACAAACATGGAAAGTGTTGAAAATGTGTATCTCTCATGCGTAAGCTCTTTGCTAACCATTACCCAAATCTACTGCTCACTGCACTATGTCAAAGAAATGTTATTATGTATTACTGTTGTTTACTGTCCATTTCCTGTCTATGACATGAAATTACATGTGGAAACATAACAAAGTGGAGGCCCTCTCTAACAATACGTCACATATTTGCAATACAGCTATGTATTGCCTCCCTGTCAGCACTGCAACTCTGGTGTCTCAGTACATTTCCACACATATATCACCTACACTTCTTCTTCTTAGTCATTTGGCTTTTCCCGATTAGGTGTCACCACAGCAGAACTCTGGTCTGCTAATGATTGGCAGTTGATTTTTATGGTGCCGAGTTACCAGCCTGACGCCCAATCTTCAAAGAAGGCACACCCATTCACGCACGCACCCACCTGCATGTCTTTAAACATCACTCAACCATGGGGAAGGCATGCAGACTCCTCACAGAAGGTGCTCCAGCAGAGAATCAAATGGGAGAATCTCTTGCTGTGAGGTGACAATGCTAACCGTTGCACCACTGTGGCCACTCACATATATCACCTACACTATAGACATTAATATCAAATGTGTGACATGCAATGCACATCAATCTGGTAACATACAGAACTAGAACTATTGACCCATAAGCCTAAAAACCCTTATCTGAAAGGCTAGGGAAGGAATCAGCATGGACCTTATTCACAGGGACATAGGTGACCATCAACACACTTGACCCAACCCGTTTTGGTTTTGTCAAGGGTAAATCTTGCTTATTAAGCCTAGTGAACTTCTTCGATACTGACCCCAAAGACCTGGATGAGGGTAACAGAACATACTGTCTATGATGAGTTATCCAAGGCCTTTGACAGTATCCACCATTCAGGAATCATGGAAAAAAACTCCCATACATTACTAGATGGATAGCTAACTCGCTCGCTGACAGAACACATACATTGCCGAAGTTGAGATCTGCACCTCCACCACTAGACCACTTACCAGTGGACTACCACAAGGATCTGTGGTGGGCATCAACTGTTTGAAAATTATTTCTCAAGTCCAGGCAAAGGCAGATGGCCTGCTGCTTACTATGTTTTCAGATGACTGTTAACTGGACCCAGTCATATAGAGTCCCCTGACTATGCTAACATATTACAGAAAGGGCTGACACAGACAAATGATTGCTGACAAACTCATGGCCTGAACCTTAAAGCAAAAAATGCCTCATTGTCCCCTTTGGCAATGAAATACTCTTGCTAATTATGATATACATGGCACTCCTCTAAGCTGAAATGCAGTGTTGTGAGACTTGGGAAAACATGTTGATAGCAATCTGCACTTCAATCACTATGTGTCCATAGTGTTGAGACACACATTCTACATTGCATACCTTATAGATAAGGCCATCACATCCAAGATTAGGGAGATCATACCTCTGCTGTACTCTACTCTTATCAGACCACTAAATGAGTGCAATGCTCTCTTCTGTCCGCACCTCACCAGACAACTGCAGCAGCTGGAGGAAATATAGAAGTTTATGATCGGGAGAATGCAGGGCCTCCAAAACATGACATACATAGAAATACTGAAAGACATGTCACTATACTCAGTATCATGCAGGCTGCTGAGAGGTGACCTATGCCTAGCATACAAAGCAGTCGCACTCCCTGGCCTACTGGAAATGCTGGACATCTGTAAATCAAATGGGATAAGAGTAACTTACTCCAGAGATCTCAACCTAGCCTGTGACATGAACAGAACATACTGGGGAAAGAGATATATCTCCTAGTGATTGCCACTCCTCTGTAATAGGCTCCCACTGCATGTGAAGCAGTGCTCCTCAATGACTCTATTCAAGTGCAACCTTGACAACTGGATGGGTGATTATAAATTCATCCCTGGGGTGGCACCTATGTCCCTCATGGACAGGGCCAGTCAGTGATGATCACAAAATTGCTCTGCTAACAATGATCATCTTACTATGCTCAATAAGAGTACTTGTGTTTTTACATGGCTAGGCTTGTAAATACATTAGGGTAATCTCCTATAAAGCTATGAACCTATGCAGGCCTTTGAACATCTTATTTCCAACTAGCCCTGCTGATATCGTCCACAATAAATTGACCTGCAGTCTCATAAAAGTCAGACTTGTACCATGTCGCTTGCGTAAAGTAATGGGTTCTGTAATCTATGTACTGAGATAGATAGGGGTTCTGTTCTCACTGCAGTCAATTGTGTGTGTGTGTGTGTGTTTAGCCAGAAGAGCAGAATTGTGTGTCCTACAGTTACCCTCCAATTCTATGGATTGACAGTATTTTTATACTTGCACATGCCAATAGATCCCTTTCCTGCAGACCTCTCAACATCTTTTCTCCAACATGCCCTGCTGATGTCATCCTCTATAAGTTGACCTGCAGTCTTATAAAATTCAGACTTGTGTCATGGTGCTTGCATAAAGTAATGAGTTCTGTACTTTGTGTACTTATATAGGTAGAAGTTCTGTTCTCACTGCAGTTTACTGTGTGTCTAGGTGTCTAGCCAGAAGAGGAAGTGTGCATCCTACAGTTACCCTGCAAGTCCCATGTATTGACAATATTTTGATACTTGCACAGGAATATGTATCCATTTCGTGCAGGCCTCCAAACATCTTCTCTCCAACATGACCTGCTGATGTCATCCACTATAAGTTGACCTGCAGTCTTGTAAAAGTCAGACTTATGCCATGGTGCTTGCATAAAGTACTGAGTTCTGTTGTCTGCATACGTAGATAGGTAGGGGTTCTGTTCTTACTGCAACCAAGTGTGTGTGTGTGTGTGTGTGTGTGTGTGTGTGTGTGTGTGTGTGTGTGCATGTATGTGTGTAGCCAGAAGAGCAGAAGTGTGTATCCTATGTTTACTCCTCCAATCCCATGAATTGACAGTATTTTGATACTTACACATACCTACACCTTGGTTTCATGTAGGCTTCCCAACATCTTCTCTCCAATATGACCTACTGATGCCATCCACTATAAGTTGACCTGTAGACTTGTAAAAGTCAGACTTGTGCTGTGGTGCATGTGTAAAGTACTGAGTTCTCTAGTCTGTGCACATAGATAGAAAGGAGTTCTATTCCTACTGCATTGAACTGAGTATGCATGTGTTTGTGCTCTTGCTTGACCTTACAGAGATCCTTTTACACCAGCATGTAGGACACTGTTATTACCATACTCTCTGCAATAGACACTGCTGTCATCAGCTATAAAGTGTTGTCTGAGAGAAAGTGCACGTCAGACTTAAGCTGTGATGCTTGCCTTAAATACAGAGGTCTGTAGTCTGTGTACTTAGGTAGGAGTTTTATTCTCACTGCAGTCAACTGGGGGGTATTTGTTTGTGATCCTCCTAGACTGTACAGTGCGCCATTCATACCAGCATGTGGGACACTATTACCATAATCTCCTCAACAGACATGGCTTATGTCATCAGCTATATATGATTCATGGATATGCACTATTCCCACCAGGGCTGCGTTAGAGACTGGCCTGGAGTCCAGGCAGAAATCACCTCATCCTATATGATACAGATTACAGTGACATGTCTTTCAGTCTATCCACATACATCATGGCATGGTTTGTAGGCCCTGTGCTTTTTTGTTGAGAAACCCATGTGGTATCTCCAGCTGCTGCATGTGTCTCGTGAGGTTCATGCAAAAGACAGCATCTATAGTTTTCTGATGAGGTTCGAATACAATGCTGTCATACAATCCTAAGATCTGAATATGACGGCATGATTTATGATGTGCATGATATAGGCTTTCAATATCAGTGTGGACACTTGGTGGTCAATGTTCAGATTGGTATCTACATATGGAACTGAACACTTTTAAAACTGTGGAGATGACAATGGACTTTAGGAGTGGTAGTATAATATTATCTCCCCTCTTTATATTTAATACTGCTGTGTCAGTTGTGGAATCCTTCAGGTTTTTGGGATCTATAATCTCCCGGGACTTGAAGTGGGAGACCAATGTAGAGTCCATCATAAAAAAGACACAACAGCGAATGTACTTTCTGTGACAGCTGAGGAAGTCCAACCTCCCACAGAAACTGTTGATTCAGTTCGATACAGCAGTCAATGAGTTTGTTCTTAGCTCATCCATAACAGTGTGGTCTAGATCTCTGTCTAATCATGACAAAAATCGGTTACATCGAATAGCCAGGTCTGCCAAAAATATCACTGGTGTTAGTTTGCCCTCCTTACAGGACTTGTACTATTCCAGAGTCATGAAAAGGGCAGGGAGAATCATCACCAACCCTGCACATCCAGGCCACCATCTTTTTGAACTATTACCATCAGCCAGGCATTATAGATTAATACTCACCAAAACAAGCAGATATAAGAACATTTTTCCATAGGCCATCAAGTTCATAAACAGTTATTAGGTTGGGGTATTCTTTTTTCCAAGCTTCCATGTATTCTGCAGTATTGTTTGCATATTATTAATACTTGTTTCTTTCAGAATTTATTAAAGTATTTCTTGCACTGATTTGCACTTTGCACCTTGTATGTATATGTGCATTTACTTTTTTGTCTTGTTCCTAATAGTTGCTTGTATGTCATTTGTCTTGTTCTTAATAGTTGTATGTATGTCATTTATGTAATTCATTCTTGGAAAGCCACTTGTGTCCTGCATACTTGTCCAATAAATGTGATTCTGATTCTGATATGTTTCCGGTGCTTGCATCGCTGGGTTTCAGCATAGCAGGAATGTTGACAATGTTGTAATTAGCATAGAATTCAACTTTTCAGAAGGACAAAATAAAGACACATTTCTGCATTTATATGTAGATTGTGTGGCTTTGTCACCAATCATTTGTCTGTGTTAGCCCCTCCTGTAATATGTTATCATCATTGGTGGACTTAGTGATTATACCCAATATTCAAGAATCAGCAAGCTTAGTAAACCAAAGGCTATATGCTTTTACCTTAACTGGCAAGATATAAATTCCAAACAGTAAAGGTCCAAGCACAGATCTCTGGGGTACGCCAGTGGTGACAGCTCTACTGGTACAGGTTGATTCATGGATTTTCACAGTATGTGTTCTGTCAGTGAGTCAGTTGGTTATCCAACTAGTAATGTAAGGGTTAATCCCCAGCTGGGAAAGTTTCTCAATGATACCTGCATGAGGGATTGTGTCAAACTCTAGGCAAGATCAGGATAGGCAGTATGTAGTGTCCTACCTTCATCCAGGCCTATCACACAGAATCAATGGGCTGTGACAACATCACAGATTACCTATGGCATGACAGCATATACACCTTCCTGATATGGTTGAATTCATACTTCAACACACCCTTCACATGGGCTATGTTCCTGTAGAAGGGTGTAGATCAACATACATCCATCTGAGTTGGAGGGAACAGCATCTTATGCATGCATGTATAGACATATCTTGACTCTCCTCAGCTGTGAGGTATATCAACATGTCATCATGGACCTTTTCTTAATGGGCACTAGTAATATTCCAGCTGTATGAAACAGACCTGTGTGAGTTGTTAATGCTACATCATGTCTATTACATCTGATAAATGTTCTCAAAGAGGTTACCAAGGGCATGCAAGATGACAACACTATTATCCTGTTGAACTTGACCAGGCAAAGGCATTTGTCACAAATCCACACTGAGGTATTCAATCAACACTGTCAGATGTGGCCATAAACAGTCTCAACAAGAGGGTAGACCAGTGGATCACATACATGGCATCTAACTATGCTAACATGTGTGAAGTGACCTATATCTTAGGTCTAGTGATCAGGTCCATACATCAGGGCTGTCTTCTAGGCCCTTTCCTGTCCATTATTTAAGTGATGGATATCACAGATGACATACACATCATGTGTCCAAACAGCTGCTTGAAGGACTATAGATTGTGGCCAATCATTGACTCCAATTGTGATACTAGTATAATACAGACAGTATCAACACACACCAAAGATTGCTGCCGCAGCCATGACAATACCTGCAATGACAAGAAAACATTCTGGGAAAACAAACACACAACCCAAGTATAATGTGAACATCACACCCTGTAATCAGACCAATAGATATTTTACCTGTGTCCTTGGGTAGATGATAAGTGGAACATCCACCAGCATGTGGTCACAATGCTGACTACTCCCTTGTGTGTAACACAAGTACTGAGTATGTGAAGCACATCCACATCAGAGGCCATAATACCTCCATAGTTCCCAGCCTTCATCACACCAATAACTGAATACAATGCACCTTCTTCATGTACATGTACCTACCTACACATCTTCCACTGATGTGTAACTGAAGTGTACCACATTTGTCACAGTGAGCCATCACACAACTTATTGGTCATATGTAAGTATTCTTTTTGCAGCATAAACAGTACTGTCTGAAGGTGTAGAACCCTCATCAAGTTGTTACACCAGATGTATGTGTGCTACCTGTTCTGGTGATGCACACAGTACATACATAGGTGTCTGACAACATCAATGGCATGGATAATATTCATGACAGTGTGGATTGTGGGATTGTACTATATATATATATATATATATATATGTATGTATGTATAAATATATGCCATGCACACCAGTCAACTAGCCTGTATTTGCTCATAATGTCAAATACAGGTATAGCAGTGTCCCTCCTAACACCTCCACCAGATGTTATAGTGCAAGGATAGTGTGCATGATTACCCTCATAGGGTATGGACATATAATAATTGTACAAATGTGTTTGTGCAGCATCATCTCTGATCACATTAAATCACAAATGTTATGTCAGGGGTATGGGATTATTGGCGGTATTATTCTGATATTGTCCATGACTGTGGTTGCTCCATGGGACCGGACAACATCCCAGGCTGCATTTTACATGAACTTCAGAATGAACTGGCTCCCCACTTAAGCACCATGTTCAATAATAGCCTCGCATCAGGCTTTGTGCCCATTGAATGGCACACAGAAACACTTATCCCACTCCACAAAGGGGGAGCCACCACTGATCCCGGGAACTATCAGCCTATTAGCCTGATGAGCCTGGTCTGCAAGGCCATGGAACATATCATCATGGAACTCATAAAAAAGACATTGGTAACCTCCAAATTCTGGATCCCACCCAGTTCGGGTTTGTGAAAGGCAGATCATGCCTCCTGAACCTGATTGACTTCTTTGAGGCAGTCACCAAAGCTGTAGATGAGGGTAAGGTGGTTCACACAGCCTATCTTGACCTCGCCAAGGCTATCAACACCATCCCCCATTCTGGAATTATAGCTAAAAATCACTAAACTAGGTATAAATTTCTACATCACAAGATGGGTTGCCAACTGGCTCAGTGACAGAACACACACTGTAAAAGTTGCAGACTCCAAATCTGACCTCAAAGCAGTGACAAGTGGAGTATCACAGGGTTCCGTCCTGGGACCTCTCCTGTTTGATGCCTACTTCTCTGAAGTACAGGCTAACACAGAAGGCCTCTGGCTAACAAAGTTCACAGATGACTCCAAACTATGAGCCATAGTCAAGTCCCCAAATGAAGTGGACATCCTACAGAAGGGCCTCGCTGAGACAGATGCCTGGTGTCAGAGCCATGGCATCAAGCTCAATGCCAAAAAGTGCAGTGTCATCCCCTTTGGTAAAAACTCTGTACCCATGGACTACCACATAGGCAACAATCTACTTAAAAAAGAATGTGTGATAAGAGACCTTGGGACCCAGGTGGACAGTAGTCTCTCCTTTGATAGTTACATTGCCACAGTAGTCAGGAAGTTCTTCTACGTGGCACACCTCATCATAAAAGGGTTCTCGACCAGGAAAAAAAAGGTCATTGTTCCCCTCTACTCGACACTCATTAGACTCATTATAGAGTACAACGCCCCTTTTGGAATGTACCTCACAAGACATCTGCAGCAGCTGGAAAGGCCACAGAAGTACCTCACAAAGAGGATTACTGGCCTCAAACAAATTCCCTACACTGACCACCTCAAAAAACTCCAGCTTTACTCTGTAGCATATCGCCTACTCTGAGGTGATCTAACATATAAAGCTATGTCAAACTCAGAGCTGTTGGACATGCTACACCTAAAGAAATCCCAAACTCTCCAAGCTACATGCTCTGGGGACCTAAACCATGTCACCACAATAAACAGGACATGCTGGAGGGACAGATTCCTGTCCCAGAGACTTCCCATACTCTGGAACAGGCTACCCATCTATGTCAAGCAAAGTTCTTTATTAGCACTCTTCAAGAAAAATCTTGATGAGTGGATGGGAAATAGGAAATACACCCTGGGGATCACTTCTGTGTCTCTGCTCGACAGTGGCACAGGAAAATAACTTTCTTGGGTGGTGTAAGCCAGGGAACCTTGTTGGCTAGGCTTACATAGGTCCTTGTGCCAACAGCCTAGTACCTACCTATATACCTATGAACCTATAATGTTGATAGGATCATAGGTAGGTACTAGGCTATCAGCCCTAGGGCCTATATAAGCTTAGCCATAACGATTCCCTGGCAATTACTTCCCACAAATATTTACTTTCCTGTTCCCCTATCTAGCAGGGATACTGATGTGATCCCTGGGGTGAATTTCCTATCTCCCATACAATCATCAATGTTCCTTTTGAAGAGGGCCATTGAGGCACTCTGCCTGACATGTATGGGCAGCCTATTCCAGAGTATGGGGAGTCTCTGGGTCAGAAACCTATCCCTCCAGCATGTTCTATTCATCTTGATGACAAGATTAAGATCCCTGGAGCATGTAGCTTGGAGGGATTGGGATTTCTTTAAGTGTAGCATGTCCAACAACTCTGGGTTTGACATGGCCTTGTACGTTAGGTAGATATTGCCTCAGAGTAGGCAATATGCGACAGAGTATAGCTGGAGTTTCTTTAGACGGTCAGCATAAGGCATCTGCTTTAGGCCTGTGATTCTTTTTGTGATGTATTTCTGCGGCCTTTCTAGTTGTTGCAGATGTCTTGTGAGGTACATACCAAATGGGGCACTGTATTCTATAATGGGTCTAATGAGGGATGAGTACAGAGAGACAATGACCTCCTTTTTTCTGGATTAAAAGCCCTTAGTGATAAGGTGTGCCACATAGAAGGATATTCTAACTGTTGTGGCTATGTGGTTATCAAAGGTGAGACCACTGTCCACCTCTGTCCCTAGATCTTTTATCACATTTTCAGTGTTTAGTGTACAGCCACCTATGTGGTAATTCACAGGTACGTGGTTCTTCCCAAAGAGGACAACTATACATTTTTGACATTTAGCTTGAACCCATGGCTGTGGCACCAGGCATCTGTTTCAGTAAGGCCCTTTTGTAGTATATCCACATCATTTGGTGATTCAATAATGGCTCCCAGCTTGCAATCATCTGTGAACTTTGTAAGCCAGAGTCCCTTAGTGTCGGCCTGTACTTCAGAGAATTAGATGACAAACAAGAGTGGTCCCAGGACATAACCCTGTAGTACACCATTTGTCACTTGTCGGAAGCTGGATTTGGAGTCGGCTACTTTCACAGTGTGTGTTCTGTCAGTAAGCCAGTTTGCAACCCATCGAGTGACGTAGGGATTAATGCCCAGCTTAGTAAGTTTATCTATGATTCCAGAGTGGGGGATAGTGTCGAAAGCCTTGGCATGGTCCAGTTAGGCTGTTTGAACCACCTTACCCTCGTCCACTGCTCTGGAAACTGATTCAAAGAAGTCAATCAGGTTCAGGAGGGAGACTGATTTGAAGAAGTCGATCAGGTTCAGAAGCCAAGATCAGCCCTTCATGAACCCAAACTTGGTGGGGTCTAGTGTTTGAAGGTTGCCAATGTCTTTGTTTATAAGTTCCATGATAATATGTTACATGGCCTTGCAGATCAGGCTTGTCAGACTGATAGGACAGTAGTTCCTAGGATCCAAAGTGGATCTTCCCTTGTGGAGTGGAATGACTGTAGCTATGCGCCACTCTGTGGGCACGAATTCTGAGGTGAGGCTATGATTAAACATGATATATAGGTGAGGTGCCAGTTAATTTTGTAGTTTATGCAGTACACAGCCCAGGATGTCATCTGGTCCCATGGATGCTGTATTCTTGGCTTTGGAGAGTGCATTTTTTACCTGAGTGGCTGTGATTACCGGAATTTGGCATTTTTTCCGTATTGAGATGGACCCTTTAGGGGGTGAGAGGGGGGTGAAGTTGGCACTGAATCTATCTGCCATAATATTGGCAATATCCTTGGGATCAGTATATCTAGTGCCATTCTGCTGTAGCTCAGAGAAGATCTGAGTATCGCCAATTAGATTCTTCACATAGCTATAGAATGCCTTGTGGTTGTCTTGGGAATCTTTGTCCATTTTGTTTTTGTAACTAGCTTTGGAAGATTTTATGAGGGAATCTCAGCTTTCTCCTGAGGCTGGTGAGGGAGTTTTTTTGAATCCTGGGTTCTTCTTCTTTCCTGCAACAGTTTCTTCCTTCTGTTGTACAGCTTGTTTATGGCAAGGGACCACCAGATTGGCTTTCTTTATTTAGAGGACAGCGTCTTGGTTCTATTTGGGATGGCTCATTCTATGCACGAGTGAATGTGCTCATACAGCACCTTAGTGTCGGATTCAGCAGGTGAACTTCCAGTTCCCATCTGCATGGGTGTCATGAAGTTTGTTACTTCTGACTTGAGAAGCACGAAGTTGGCCATGGAGAAGTTTTTTACGGAGGTTTCCTTAAAGGGGGGTGGGGGTGGGATGTGGATGTCAAGGATGATTAGCTTATGGTCTGATCTGACCAATGAGGGGGTGACCACTGATGTGGAGCATCAATCTCCCATGTTGGTAATGACCAGGTCTACAATATTGGTACCCCTGGTGGGACTATGAATTAGTTACTCTAGGGTGTTGGAATTTATGAATTCAAAGAACCGTTGAGCAAAGGTGTTGGTACAAGAGTAGTTTTCCTAGTTAATGGCAGGGTATTTGAAATCACCCAGTATTAGGGTATTTGGTTGTATCTTAATATTTTCCAGTATGTTTAGAAAGGTGTAGTGAGAATCTTGGGGCATAGTGGGGGATCTGTAGCAAGCTACAATTTGTATTGCAGTCTTACCTAGTGTTAGTTGCACCTGGAGAATTTCAGATGCATTGTGCTGGGCAACCAGCCTGGAGGTGTGAATATCCTTGGTGAATATGGACACTCCTCCACCTTTAGTGTTTCGGTCCTTGTTTGCTGGCCAAAAAGTGTGGTATGTGTTGTAGCCTGGTATTGCAGGGGTGCTCTCTGGAACTCTGAACCAGGTCTCAGTTACTGCACAGGTATCAATATTCTCCATTTTTAGGAGATCCTCAAGAGAGTGCATCTTGAGGTTTAGACTTCTAGCATTGAGTAGCATTAGCTTCAGATTTTACTTGCTTATACCTGTTAATGGTGGTAGTTTTGTCCTTTGTACCTTGCCTAATAAAGGCACTATTCGGGTGGCAAGAGCCTTAGCCAGTAACCTGAATCCCAGGGGAGACAGGTGCAAACCATCTCTTGCAAGGCATCGTGGTTTGTCAATCATGTTGTCCCAGGCAGACAGATACTGGATCCCCTTCGGATTATATCAGAAGCTTAGCCAATTATTGAAGTCAGTCATTTTGTCCTTATACTGTGGTAACATTCTCGGTGATGGCAGGATGCTACTCAGGGCTAGGGTCATACCTGCCTGGGCTACATGATCCGAGAGCTCTTCCATGTCTCTTTTCATGTAGTCCAGGGAGGTACATCTCAAGTCATTCACTCCAACATGGACAATGACAGAGTCATATTTGTACCTGTTGTGGAGTGACTTGAGTGCATGCATTATGTGGTGGATCCTGGCACCTGACAGGCAACTAAGTGTAATTTTCTCCTTGTCCAGCCTGGTGAGTGGGACTTCAGTGTGCCTGACTTTAGAGTCACTTATTACAAAAGTGTTGGGTACATTGTCTTGCCTTAGGGGCTGTTGTTGGGTGGCACACTGGTGTTGTGAGCCATGTGATGCTTTGGTATTTGGGGTGGTGTTTATTTGCGTTTCAGTTTCAGAGGTCCTTGTTGTTTGGGCAGGTTAAGGTTAAGAGCCTCCGCATATGTGGGTTTTGTGTTGCTATGTGTGGGTTTTGGTGGTGTGGGTTTTGAAAGGCTCTGTGTTGTTTGAGGTGTTGTGTGGGTGTTAACCTTCTCTTCTTGACTGTCTAGCACAATCTTGGCTGGAGAGAACTTTGCTTCCAGTTTGGCTTATGTAAGTGCATCTCTCGCA